>NC_072738.1:153778948-153959191 GCF_026930045.1 Uloborus diversus | reverse complement strand
TACTGTTCATTTAAAATTGCTTCCTTTATTACTTCCCAAAATGTTTGTGTCTGTTAATTGGACCCTTGTCTGTTACTGGTGTCGTTACCCTACTGTTAATTTAAAATTGCTCCCTTTATTACTTCCCAAAATGTGTGTGTCTGTTAATTTGACCCTTGTCTGTTACTGGTGTCGTTACTCTACTGTTCATTTAAAATTGCTCCCTTTATTACTTCCCAAAATGTGTGTGTCTGTTAATTGGACCCTTGTCTGTTACTGGTGTCGTTACCCTACTGTTAATTTAAAATTGCTCCCTTTATTACTTCCCAAAATGTGTGTGTCTGTTAATTTGACCCTTGTCTGTTACTGGTGTCGTTACTCTACTGTTCATTTAAAATTGCTCCCTTTATTACTTCCCAAAATGTGTGTGTCTGTTAATTGGACCCTTGTCTGTTACTGGTGTCGTTACCCTACTGTTAATTTAAAATTGCTCCCTTTATTACTTCCCAAAATGTGTGTGTCTGTTAATTGGACCCTTGTCTGTTACTGGTGTCGTTACCCTACTGTTAATTTAAAATTGCTCCCTTTATTACTTCCCAAAATGTGTGTGTCTGTTAATTGGACCCTTGTCTGTTACTGGTGTCGTTACCCTACTGTTAATTTAAAATTGCTCCCTTTATTACTTCCCAAAATGTGTGTGTCTGTTAATTTGACCCTTGTCTGTTACTGGTGTCGTTACCCTACTGTTAATTTAAAATTGCTCCCTTTATTACTTCCCAAAATGTGTGTGTCTGTTAATTTGACCCTTGTCTGTTACTGGTGTCGTTACCCTACTGTTAATTTAAAATTGCTTCCTTTATTACTTCCCAAAATGTGTGTGTCTGTTAATTGGACCCTTGTCTGTTACTGGTGTCGTTACCCTACTGTTAATTTAAAATTGCTTCCTTTATTACTTCCCAAAATGTGTGTGTCTGTTAATTGGACCCTTGTCTGTTACTGGTGTCGTTACCCTACTGTTAATTTAAAATTGCTCCCTTTATTACTTCCCAAAATGTGTGTGTCTGTTAATTTGACCCTTGTCTGTTACTGGTGTCGTTACTCTACTGTTCATTTAAAATTGCTTCCTTTATTACTTCCCAAAATGTGTGTGTCTGTTAATTGGACCCTTGTCTGTTACTGGTGTCGTTACCCTACTGTTAATTTAAAATTGCTCCCTTTATTACTTCCCAAAATGTGTGTGTCTGTTAATTTGACCCTTGTCTGTTACTGGTGTCGTTACCCTACTGTTAATTTAAAATTGCTCCCTTTATTACTTCCCAAAATGTGTGTGTCTGTTAATTTGACCCTTGTCTGTTACTGGTGTCGTTACCCTACTGTTAATTTAAAATTGCTCCCTTTATTACTTCCCAAAATGTGTGTGTCTGTTAATTTGACCCTTGTCTGTTACTGGTGTCGTTACCCTACTGTTAATTTAAAATTGCTCCCTTTATTACTTCCCAAAATGTGTGTGTCTGTTAATTTGACCCTTGTCTGTTACTGGTGTCGTTACCCTACTGTTAATTTAAAATTGCTTCCTTTATTACTTCCCAAAATGTGTGTGTCTGTTAATTGGACCCTTGTCTGTTACTGGTGTCGTTACCCTACTGTTAATTTAAAATTGCTCCCTTTATTACTTCCCAAAATGTGTGTGTCTGTTAATTTGACCCTTGTCTGTTACTGGTGTCGTTACCCTACTGTTAATTTAAAATTGCTTCCTTTATTACTTTCCAAAATGTGTGCGTCTGTTAATTTGACCCTTGTCTGTTACTGGTGTCGTTACTCTACTGTTCATTTAAAATTGCTTCCTTTATTACTTCCCAAAATGTGTGTGTCTGTTAATTGGACCCTTGTCTGTTACTGGTGTCGTTACCCTACTGTTAATTTAAAATTGCTCCCTTTATTACTTCCCAAAATGTGTGTGTCTGTTAATTTGACCCTTGTCTGTTACTGGTGTCGTTACTCTACTGTTCATTTAAAATTGCTTCCTTTATTACTTCCCAAAATGTGTGTGTCTGTTAATTGGACCCTTGTCTGTTACTGGTGTCGTTACTCTACTGTTCATTTAAAATTGCTTCCTTTATTACTTCCCAAAATGTGTGTGTCTGTTAATTGGACCCTTGTCTGTTACTGGTGTCGTTACCCTACTGTTAATTTAAAATTGCTCCCTTTATTACTTCCCAAAATGTGTGTGTCTGTTAATTTGACCCTTGTCTGTTACTGGTGTCGTTACTCTACTGTTCATTTAAAATTGCTCCCTTTATTACTTCCCAAAATGTGTGTGTCTGTTAATTGGACCCTTGTCTGTTACTGGTGTCGTTACCCTACTGTTAATTTAAAATTGCTCCCTTTATTACTTCCCAAAATGTGTGTGTCTGTTAATTTGACCCTTGTCTGTTACTGGTGTCGTTACTCTACTGTTCATTTAAAATTGCTCCCTTTATTACTTCCCAAAATGTGTGTGTCTGTTAATTGGACCCTTGTCTGTTACTGGTGTCGTTACCCTACTGTTAATTTAAAATTGCTCCCTTTATTACTTCCCAAAATGTGTGTGTCTGTTAATTGGACCCTTGTCTGTTACTGGTGTCGTTACCCTACTGTTAATTTAAAATTGCTCCCTTTATTACTTCCCAAAATGTGTGTGTCTGTTAATTTGACCCTTGTCTGTTACTGGTGTCGTTACCCTACTGTTAATTTAAAATTGCTCCCTTTATTACTTCCCAAAATGTGTGTGTCTGTTAATTTGACCCTTGTCTGTTACTGGTGTCGTTACCCTACTGTTAATTTAAAATTGCTCCCTTTATTACTTCCCAAAATGTGTGTGTCTGTTAATTTGACCCTTGTCTGTTACTGGTGTCGTTACCCTACTGTTAATTTAAAATTGCTCCCTTTATTACTTCCCAAAATGTGTGTGTCTGTTAATTTCACCCTTGTCTGTTACTGGTGTCGTTACTCTACTGTTCATTTAAAATTGCTTCCTTTATTACTTCCCAAAATGTGTGTGTCTGTTAATTGGACCCTTGTCTGTTACTGGTGTCGTTACCCTACTGTTAATTTAAAATTGCTCCCTTTATTACTTCCCAAAATGTGTGTGTCTGTTAATTTGACCCTTGTCTGTTACTGGTGTCGTTACTCTACTGTTCATTTAAAATTGCTCCCTTTATTACTTCCCAAAATGTGTGTGTCTGTTAATTGGACCCTTGTCTGTTACTGGTGTCGTTACCCTACTGTTAATTTAAAATTGCTCCCTTTATTACTTCCCAAAATGTGTGTGTCTGTTAATTTGACCCTTGTCTGTTACTGGTGTCGTTACTCTACTGTTCATTTAAAATTGCTTCCTTTATTACTTCCCAAAATGTGTGTGTCTGTTAATTGGACCCTTGTCTGTTACTGGTGTCGTTACCCTACTGTTAATTTAAAATTGCTCCCTTTATTACTTCCCAAAATGTGTGTGTCTGTTAATTTGACCCTTGTCTGTTACTGGTGTCGTTACCCTACTGTTAATTTAAAATTGCTCCCTTTATTACTTCCCAAAATGTGTGTGTCTGTTAATTTGACCCTTGTCTGTTACTGGTGTCGTTACTCTACTGTTCATTTAAAATTGCTTCCTTTATTACTTCCCAAAATGTGTGTGTCTGTTAATTGGACCCTTGTCTGTTACTGGTGTCGTTACCCTACTGTTAATTTAAAATTGCTCCCTTTATTACTTCCCAAAATGTGTGTGTCTGTTAATTTGACCCTTGTCTGTTACTGGTGTCGTTACTCTACTGTTCATTTAAAATTGCTCCCTTTATTACTTCCCAAAATGTGTGTGTCTGTTAATTGGACCCTTGTCTGTTACTGGTGTCGTTACCCTACTGTTAATTTAAAATTGCTCCCTTTATTACTTCCCAAAATGTGTGTGTCTGTTAATTTGACCCTTGTCTGTTACTGGTGTCGTTACCCTACTGTTAATTTAAAATTGCTTCCTTTATTACTTCCCAAAACCCTTGTCTGTTACTGGTGTCGTTACTCTACTGTTCATTTAAAATTGCTCCCTTTATTACTTCCCAAAATGTGTGTGTCTGTTAATTGGACCCTTGTCTGTTACTGGTGTCGTTACCCTACTGTTAACTTTAAAATTGCTCCCTTTATTACTTCCCAAAATGTGTGTGTCTGTTAATTTGACCCTTGTCTGTTACTGGTGTCGTTACTCTACTGTTCATTTAAAATTGCTCCCTTTATTACTTCCCAAAATGTGTGTGTCTGTTAATTGGACCCTTGTCTGTTACTGGTTGTCGTTACCCTACTGTTAATTTAAAATTGCTTCCCTTTATTACTTCCCAAAATGTGTGTGTCTGTTAATTGGACCCTTGTCTGTTACTGGTGTCGTTACCCTACTGTTAATTTAAAATTGCTCCCTTTATTACTTCCCAAAATGTGTGTGTGTCTGTTAATTTGACCCTTGTCTGTTACTGGTGTCGTTACCCTACTGTTCAATTTAAAATTGCTTCCCTTATATTACTTCCCAAAATGTGTTGTGTCTGTTAATTTGACCCTTGTCTGTTACTGGTGTCGTTACCCTACTGTTAATTTAAAAATTGCTCCCTTTAATTACTTCCCAAAATGTGTGTGTCTGTTAATTTTGACCCTTGTCTGTTACTGTGTGTCGTTACCCTACTGTTAATTTAAAATTGCTCCCTTTATTACTTCCCAAAATGTGTGTGTCCTGTTAATTTCACCCTTGTCTGTTACTGGTGTCGTTACTCTACTGTTCATTTAAAATTGCTTCCTTTATTACTTCCCAAAATGTGTGTGTCTGTTAATTGGACCCTTGTCTGTTACTGGTGTGTTACCCTACTGTTAATTTAAAATTGCTCCCTTTATTACTTCCCAAAATGTGTGTGTCTGTTAATTTGACCCTTGTCTGTTACTGGTGTCGTTACTCTACTGTTCATTTAAAATTGCTCCCTTTATTACTTCCCAAAATGTGTGTGTCTGTTAATTGGACCCCTGTTACTGGTGTCGTTACCTCTACTGTTAATTTAAAATTGTACTTATGTGTGTGTCTGTTAATTTGACCCTTGTCTGTTACTGGTGTCGTTACTCTACTGTTCATTTAAAATTGCTTCCTTTATTACTTCCCAAAATGTGTGTGTCTGTTAATGGGACCCCCTTTATTACTTCCTTTATTACTTCCCAAAATGTGTGTGTCTGTTAATTTGACCCTTGTCTGTTACTGGGTGTCGTTACCACTACTGTTAATTTAAAATTGCTCCCTTTATTACTTCCCAAAATGTGTGTGTCTGTTAATTGGACTACTGTTCCTTGTCGTTACCCTACTGTTAATTTAAAATTGCTTCCCTTTATTACTTTCCCAAAATGTGTGTGTCTGTTAATTTGACCCTTGTCTGTTACTGGTTGTCGTTTACTCTACTGTTCATTTAAAATTGCTTCCTTTATTACTTCCCAAAATGTGTGTGTCTGTTAATTGGACCCTTGTCTGTTACTGGTGTCGTTACCCTACTGTTAATTTAAAATTGCTCCCTTTATTACTTCCCAAAATGTGTGTGTCTGTTAATTTGACCCTTGTCTGTTACTGGTGTCGTTACTCTACTGTTCATTTAAAATTGCTTCCTTTATTACTTCCCAAAATGTGTGTGTCTGTTAATTGGACCCTTGTCTGTTACTGGTGTCGTTACCCTACTGTTAATTTAAAATTGCTCCCTTTATTACTTCCCAAAATGTGTGTGTCTGTTAATTTGACCCTTGTCTGTTACTGGTGTCGTTACCCTACTGTTAATTTAAAATTGCTCCCTTTATTACTTCCCCAAAATGTGTGTTACCCTACTGTCTGTTAATTTGACCCTTGTCTGTTACTGGTGTCGTTACCCTACTGTTAATTTAAAATTGCTCCCTTTATTACTTCCCAAAATGTGTGTGTCTGTTAATTTGACCCTTGTCTGTTACTGGTGTCGTTACCCTACTGTTAATTTAAAATTGCTCCCTTTATTACTTCCCAAAATGTGTGTGTCTGTTAATTTGACCCTTGTCTGTTACTGGTGTCGTTACCCTACTGTTAATTTAAAATTGCTTCCTTTATTACTTCCCAAAATGTGTGTGTCTGTTAATTGGACCCTTGTCTGTTACTGGTGTCGTTACCCTACTGTTAATTTAAAATTGCTCCCTTTATTACTTCCCAAAATGTGTGTGTCTGTTAATTTGACCCTTGTCTGTTACTGGTGTCGTTACCCTACTGTTAATTTAAAATTGCTCCCTTTATTACTTCCCAAAATGTGTGTGTCTGTTAATTTGACCCTTGTCTGTTACTGGTGTCGTTACTCTACTGTTCATTTAAAATTGCTTCCTTTATTACTTCCCAAAATGTGTGTGTCTGTTAATTGGACCCTTGTCTGTTACTGGTGTCGTTACCCCTACTGTTAATTTAAAATTGCTCCCTTTATTACTTACCCCTGTTAATTTAAAATTGCTTCCTTTATTACTTTCCAAAATGTGTGCGTCTGTTAATTTGACCCTTGTCTGTTACTGGTGTCGTTACTCTACTGTTCATTTAAAATTGCTTCCTTTATTACTTCAAAATGTGTGTGTCTGTTAATTGGACCCTTGTCTGTTACTGGTGTCGTTACCCTACTGTTAATTTAAAATTGCTCCCTTTATTACTTCCCAAAATGTGTGTGTCTGTTAATTTGACCCTTGTCTGTTACTGGTGTCGTTACTCTACTGTTCATTTAAAATTGCTTCCTTTATTACTTCCCAAAATGTGTGTGTCTGTTAATTGGACCCTTGTCTGTTACTGGTGTCGTTACCCTACTGTTAATTTAAAATTGCTCCCTTTATTACTTCCCAAAATGTGTGTGTCTGTTAATTTGACCCTTGTCTGTTACTGGTGTCGTTACCCTACTGTTAATTTAAAATTGCTCCCTTTATTACTTCCCAAAATGTGTGTGTCTGTTAATTTCACCCTTGTCTGTTACTGGTGTCGTTACTCTACTGTTCATTTAAAATTGCTTCCTTTATTACTTCCCAAAATGTGTGTGTCTGTTAATTGGACCCTTGTCTGTTACTGGTGTCGTTACCCTACTGTTAATTTAAAATTGCTCCCTTTATTACTTCCCAAAATGTGTGTGTCTGTTAATTTGACCCTTGTCTGTTACTGGTGTCGTTACTCTACTGTTCATTTAAAATTGCTCCCTTTATTACTTCCCAAAATGTGTGTGTCTGTTAATTGGACCCTTGTCTGTTACTGGTGTCGTTACCCTACTGTTAATTTAAAATTGCTCCCTTTATTACTTCCCAAAATGTGTGTGTCTGTTAATTTGACCCTTGTCTGTTACTGGTGTCGTCACTCTACTGTTCATTTAAAATTGCTCCCTTTATTACTTCCCAAAATGTGTGTGTCTGTTAATTGGACCCTTGTCTGTTACTGGTGTCGTTACCCTACTGTTAATTTAAAATTGCTCCCTTTATTACTTCCCAAAATGTGTGTGTCTGTTAATTGGACCCTTGTCTGTTACTGGTGTCGTTACCCTACTGTTAATTTAAAATTGCTCCCTTTATTACTTCCCAAAATGTGTGTGTCTGTTAATTTGACCCTTGTCTGTTACTGGTGTCGTTACCCTACTGTTAATTTAAAATTGCTCCCTTTATTACTTCCCAAAATGTGTGTGTCTGTTAATTTGACCCTTGTCTGTTACTGGTGTCGTTACCCTACTGTTAATTTAAAATTGCTCCCTTTATTACTTCCCAAAATGTGTGTGTCTCTTAATTTGACCCTTGTCTGTTACTGGTGTCGTTACCCTACTGTTAATTTAAAATTGCTCCCTTTATTACTTCCCAAAATGTGTGTGTCTGTTAATTTCACCCTTGTCTGTTACTGGTGTCGTTACTCTACTGTTCATTTAAAATTGCTTCCTTTATTACTTCCCAAAATGTGTGTGTCTGTTAATTGGACCCTTGTCTGTTACTGGTGTCGTTACCCTACTGTTAATTTAAAATTGCTCCCTTTATTACTTCCCAAAATGTGTGTGTCTGTTAATTTGACCCTTGTCTGTTACTGGTGTCGTTACTCTACTGTTCATTTAAAATTGCTCCCTTTATTACTTCCCAAAATGTGTGTGTCTGTTAATTGGACCCTTGTCTGTTACTGGTGTCGTTACCCTACTGTTAATTTAAAATTGCTCCCTTTATTACTTCCCAAAATGTGTGTGTCTGTTAATTTGACCCTTGTCTGTTACTGGTGTCGTTACTCTACTGTTCATTTAAAATTGCTTCCTTTATTACTTCCCAAAATTTGTGTGTCTGTTAATGGGACCCTTGTCTGTTACTGGTGTCGTTACCCTACTGTTAATTTAAAATTGCTCCCTTTATTACTTCCCAAAATGTGTGTGTCTGTTAATTTGACCCTTGTCTGTTACTGGTGTCGTTACCCTACTGTTAATTTAAAATTGCTCCCTTTATTACTTCCCAAAATGTGTGTGTCTGTTAATTTCACCCTTGTCTGTTACTGGTGTCGTTACTCTACTGTTCATTTAAAATTGCTTCCTTTATTACTTCCCAAAATGTGTGTGTCTGTTAATTGGACCCTTGTCTGTTACTGGTGTCGTTACCCTACTGTTAATTTAAAATTGCTCCCTTTATTACTTCCCAAAATGTGTGTGTCTGTTAATTTGACCCTTGTCCTGTTACTGGTGTCGTTACTCTGTTACTGGTGTCGTTACCCTACTGTTAATTTAAAATTGCTCCCTTTATTACTTCCCAAAATGTGTGTGTCTGTTAATTTGACCCTTGTCTGTTACTGGTGTCGTTACTCTACTGTTCATTTAAAATTGCTCCCTTTATTACTTCCCAAAATGTGTGTGTCTGTTAATTGGACCCTTGTCTGTTACTGGTGTCGTTACCCTACTGTTAATTTAAAATTGCTCCCTTTATTACTTCCCAAAATGTGTGTGTCTGTTAATTGGACCCTTGTCTGTTACTGGTGTCGTTACCCTACTGTTAATTTAAAATTGCTCCCTTTATTACTTCCCAAAATGTGTGTGTCTGTTAATTTGACCCTTGTCTGTTACTGGTGTCGTTACTCTACTGTTCATTTAAAATTGCTTCCTTTATTACTTCCCAAAATGTGTGTGTCTGTTAATTGGACCCTTGTCTGTTACTGGTGTCGTTACCCTACTGTTAATTTGAAATTGCTCCCTTTATTACTTCCCAAAATGTGTGTGTCTGTTAATTTAACCTTGTCTGTTACTGGTGTCGTTACTCTACTGTTCATTTAAAATTGCTCCCTTTATTACTTCCAAAAATGTGTTTTTTTTTCTTTTGCATTAGTAAAACTGGCTTGTAAATTGCATACTTACTTTGCATGTTCAGTAAAAAACCAAACGAATAAAGCCAAAAAACACTTCTGGAGGAAGCATTTAACATGAAATAAAATTTATTCTTATCAAAACCATTTCCAAACGAAACGGATATTCCCATTCGCAACTGAATGTGCTTAGAAACCTTCCCTTATCCTTGTGGATAACTTAAAATAATCCACATATTATTTTATTGGAAAAAAGAAAATTTGTATTTAATTAGCTAAAAACCGATCGAAGCAGTCGTACGAAAAATAAATAAAATTTTCTCTTTTGAAAACAACCTTAGTACCTAATTTAAATCTTCATTTCTTCGTAGATTTCTGATAATCCTTCAAAAAAGTGAGCTTATTAACGATAAAATAATGTAATGCAGAAAAGACAATTCGTGGCTAATCAATACATTTAAAAAAACCAAGCAAAGATCCAGAAATGATGTTTAACAAAACATAATTAAGATTTTAAAACATTTACAGAACTTCTAATTAGCAAAACAAATTACGATTGCATAAAATATTTAAACTAAAAGCAATAAATGTTAAAGAAAATAATTAACACAACAGAAACCTCGCTTTATTTCTGCATTTGAAGAATCGTCGAAGGTCATGCATAAACTGGAGTAATAATTAGGAGGTAGAGGAAAAAAAAGAAACATGAAATGATTGAATGTTTTTTTAGTTTATTTAGGACAGCACAAAAAATACATCCCTAATATTTGTAACAATAACAAATGGAAGTGGTGAAATTAGACATTTGCTTTTTTTGAGAGCAGTATTGTAATTGCGGCAAAATGTATTTTTTTTTTTTTTTTTCATACAAGGTTTGGACACAAATATTGTTTGCATTAAACGAACACTCATACCAAGGGATACAAAAGTCAGGACCAGTTTTGAGAGTAGTATTGTCATTGCGCAAAATCTATTTATTTTATTTATTTTTTTTTTTCGTACAAGGTTTCGACACAAATATTTTTTGCATCAAACGAACAGTTATACAGAGGGATACAAAAGTCAGGACCAATTTTGAGAGCCGTATTGTCATTGCGCAAAATGTATTTATTTTAATTTTTTTCATATAAGGTTTGGACAAACGTTGTTTGCTTCAAACGAACATTTATACCGAAGGAACCAATAGTCAGAACCAACTTTAAAAACTAATAATTCGAAAACGAATAAAGATAAAATATGCGGTTTGCTCTAAACGGATGGAAAATAAGTCGGGATTTGTCTGGCAAAGACCTAAAAATCGTTCTGCTGGTGACCAACAGATGGTGCTGTTGGATTTTTGATGTAGGATCACGCAAATCAACAAACGATATAGTCGAACGAAAGAGTCTTGACAAAATGGAGATTTATTTAGCAGTGCGAACCTTGTAATAGTTCTTATTTTTTTATTATTTAGATGAAATTAAAAGGTAACATACATGAAATACTTCGTAAGTTCAGTCAGTTCCTATGCCGCTCTGATGAGTGCTAATAAGCACAAAACAGCAGTCCTCGGCAGCAGGTAGTGGTAGTCGAAGCTAATATGAAATCAAAATGCTGTCTACAATTAAGAAACTCGTTTGGCTAAAGTGTATTATTAAAATTACGGAGAAATAGAAAGTTACAGACCCATCTATTGGTCGAAAACAGAACTATTTTTGTTTCATTGCTACACAAAACCAGTCTCTATCCGTTGAGAGCACACCGCATCTTTCTATCTTTATTCATTTTCAAATTATTCATTTTTGTAGTTGGTCCTGACTTTGGGATAGCACTGTACTTCAAGTTTAAAAATAATGAACCTTAGAATAGTTATCAACAGCTCATTAAAACAGGACTACATGCTTATGAACTCAGATAAAATGAAAAAAAGAGTATTTACTGCAATTACGGAAATTTTGACTTTGTCACATGTTTTCTGAACCATTGCAATGAAATATTTTTTTCTTAATCCCTATAAGAAGTTTGTGCGCAAAAATGAAATAATTGTGATAAGCTAAGGAAAAAAATCTTGAAACCGAAAACGTCTTTGCATTTTAATAACACTCTAGAGACTTTGCAATTAGATATAACTTCTTAAAATATAATAAGGTATAACATTAATGAACCATTCATTTTTTACTAATAAAACGATAATTAGTATATTAGTATTTATTATATACTGAGTAAATACACTATTAATATACTTTTTAATAATAAGTACGAAAATATTTCAAGCCGCCTTTGTGATAAAATGTATTTTTGTAACTTTAAATTTAAAAGAATTTAGTTATTGAAAGAAATACTTTACTTCTTGGAAATATTTTTTTTTTAAATTTAATTGTGTTTTTTTGATATAAATTAAAAAATAACTATCAATTTTTAAATGTAAAGTATAAAAATTACTCTGTTGTGTGCAATGTATTTGTTCAATTAAAGCAAAACTTAAAGAAATAACTTACTGACAAAGTATTTCATAAAATAGTAGACTGAGTTCATTTCATGTTGAAAGGAACAATTGAAGTAGAATAATTATTAAAACAATAAGAATATTCCCCCCTTCCCCCAGTTCCATGACCGCTTCCGGGTCCTTTATGTGAATTAGGACACATTTAAATGTCAGGTCGACCTATCCACCATTTTGGTTTCAAGAGAACTTTGCTTTAATCTTGTTTTAAGTATTAGCAAACACGTTATTATAGGCGCTGATTGCTTTGCTATAAAATTAATGCATGAGAAGTTGAGTGTAAACTATCACTTCAGATAAATCTAGAAAGATAACTTATTTTTAAAGTAGAAAGCCCGGTGGGGACCCCACACTGCTTTTTATGTCAATAAAATAATCGTTGTTTTTAATAACTCAAAAAAATGGCCGCATATACTCATCAATGATCGT
This sequence comes from Uloborus diversus, assembly GCF_026930045.1. NCBI lineage: Eukaryota > Metazoa > Arthropoda > Arachnida > Araneae > Uloboridae > Uloborus > Uloborus diversus. The sequence continues at coordinate 153,946,964 of NC_072738.1, read as the reverse complement.
TATAAGCAACTCTTCTTTACTAAAAAAGGTTTTAGGAGGAATTTTAGGAAAAGACAACTTATCCCTTAAATAAAGATATCCCTTCTTCGGAGGTCGATGAATAGATGCTTGCTGTGTACTTAGCTCGCCTAAATTTCATAAAAGATGTAAACAAATAGCATTTAAGATTACATACTGAAAATGTTTCATGTATACTAAATACAATTCAGAATTATTCAAATTGGAAAAAGAAAAAACATTAAAATTTTATGAAACATTTTGTTGCATCAAACTTTTGTAACTGATTTTAATTCATTGCAATTTCAAATTAATGTGTTAAATGGATTTCTTTGATGTCAAGTAATTTGCAATGCAAAAATGCACATTTCCAGTTTTCAATAGAACGCTTTTCAAGGGCGGCACACTATCTGTCGATGCTGAGCCCATGTAAAGAAATTGATAAAAAGGAAAAGCATGAACGTAGGTCTCAGCAAAAATTTTATAATACATATTTGTTTATTTGCATGTTAATGTAACGACAAACTTTTACCAGTTATTTTTTGGACAAAATATAAACCTTAAATTCCAATAATTTCGATACTTCTAATGCATTTATGAATATTTTTTTGTAGTTTTTCTCTGTGACTGTTCCTTATTGAGAGGTAAATACATGGAGTTCCCTGTTCAAAGGTTTGGGACCAGAAAAAGTGTCCCTTAAACAGAGGTGTCACTTAAAGGAGGTTCTACTGTATATTGGTTTCAAAGCTTAAAATTGAGTTTGAGATTTTTTTATTTTTAATGTTCTCTGTGCTGAATTCACCTGACAACGCTCTGAAATTTGTTTATAACTCTATTTACAGACAGAAATGTCGATTGTATTGCCCTAAGCTCAGTATTTTTAATTTATTCTGAAGTAACTTTTGCGTTGACTGGTAAACTTTGACTTGGAAAATAATTTATGATACGCAGTGGCGGTTTCCGAATCGTTTTCAGTAACAGTTTTTGTTGTACTCGTGGGAACGCGATGAAATTTTGTACATCAGCAACTTTCAACCTCAAAAACACATTTATGTAGTAAAAAATAGGAGTTCACGTTTGAAAATTTAAACTTTTGTTCTCTCGTCGGACTTATTGGTACCTTACCTGCTTTTCGACTTCAAAGCTTATTTATGTAGCAAATCAAACAGGGGATCCCCGATAGGAGGTCACTTGAGGTCATTGCGACCTTCCAAAAAGTTTCAATTCTCAGAAATTATTGTCTAACGAGTCAGCAAGTTTGGAGACAAAACTGCAACATTGCAATTTTCAACTGCCCGGATGTCCCTTTTCATTAGATGTACGTGTGTTTGTAACCCCGTATTTTATCGTTCTGCAAAATTTGAAATTCAGTTTGGCAAATAGAGAAAATTCTCCCATACCCAAAAAATTTAGTGCAGGGCGCCCCTAGCCGCATGTTGAGTATTTTGTCTGAATTGTTTATTGAAAACGTCTGAAACTTCTGAACTGATTGTGTTATAGCGTGATTATCTACCTGCGTCAGCCTCATGGATAAATAAATGGATAGTTTCCATTCCCGCCGTAGTTTCTAGGATAAAAGTACGCCACATATAAGGGGAGCTGACTCATCCGACATTTTGATTAAGTAATAGTAGGGGATCAAAATTAGTATTTTTACAAAAACCGCTTTGCAGAAAACTGCTGGCTAAACCTCAGACGTGATGCCTCATTGATGTTTAATTATTTTATTCTACAAATGAATAAGATTTAATTAACACAAATTAATAACAAATAAGCTTTAAAATGAGGTTCATTACAGTAAACATTTCCCGATACATTTTTGCTGAGTTTGTGAACGAAGTTAGCTTTCTACATTTACCTTATGTGACATTTTACTCAACTTATCATCCATTGCTTTACGACACAACAATCAGAGAACGTTATAACTTACCTATAAATACTAGAAACACGGTTGGATCCAAAGTTGCCATGGAACTAAATTGTAGGATAAATCGGCCTGTCCTTTTCAAGGGGTCCTAGGTAACAGAATACATGACTTCATTCGTCAACACGTACTCAAATAAAAACAAGAAGTTCTGTCTAGAACTAGACGAGCCTACTTTCACATATACCCATACTACTTTCTAGTACCTGATCAATATTCTCAAAAATAGCTAAAATCGCAAATGTTTTCAAACATATTTTAAAAATACTTTAAGATGATTTCTAGGAATAAAATATTCCTCACTCATCTAAAAAAATTAAATGCGTAAAAAAATAGCAGCAACTTTTAAACAAAGCAGCTAATACACTTTTTTCCATTAAAAAAATTCTTTAACAGCTTTCAAAACGAAAAAATAATAATTAAAATTAATAAGCTCATTAAAAGAAATACATCATATCAAGAAAAAAATCGTTTCTTTTTCCCCTGTTGCCAAAAACAATTTTTTTAATGAATTAATGCACTTACCAAAATAAATAAAAACAATAAAATGTCAACTTAAAGAAATAGTTTTCATTGTCAAAAAAAAAAAAAAAAATCGTCTGCTCATATCTTTATGTAGAAACATAAATGACTTCGAGTTTATTCGCCGAAAACTGAATACCTAAATTAAAACTTTAGCGTAAAAATAAAAACAAGTCAGATCAACAATAATTGTTTCACAGTCAAAACCACAGCTGCGGAGTCGGAGTCGGAGTCGAATAGCTAAGAATCGGAGTCAGTCATTTGTCCTCCGTGTATAAATTTTTGCCAAAGCTACGAAGTCAGAGTCGAAGTCGGGGAGTTGGAGTTCGATTAGTTGTCGGGCACAGGAATCGGAGTCGGAGTCAAGTGCCCCTAAATTCTCGGAGTCGAAGTCTGAAGTTTGGCGTCAAGAGCTATTTCCAACAAAATTTGTTAGAAGTAAATCCGCCTTCAAGTACGGAATCTACATTGACTTTCAGTTTCCCCGTACGCGCTAATTTTACGGGATTTGAACTGTTCAAAATTGAATGGAAAATTGTTCAAATCAAAAAGATATTTTATTTACAAGTTTTTCTTCAAAAACTTTTTCCTACAAAGTTTTTTTGAAGCAAATTTGTCTCTCAGTTCGGAATTGCCTCGAATTTCCCCGTAGGCGCTAATGTTAAGTTTTTTTTAACTGTCCAAAATTGAACGAAAAAATGTTCAAATCAAAAAATGAATTATGGGAATGAGATGTTCTCGCCGAGATCTTTCTAACAAAAAAAAATGTTTTCGAATCGGACTATTCATTCAAAAGTTATTAGGGGGGGGGGGGGGACAGACAGACAGACCGACAGACAGACAGACTGACAGACATTTTTCCCCATCTCAATACCCTACTTTCCAATTTTTAGTTTTTCAATATTTATCTAACTATTTTATTCATTTTTGACTTTTTTGTTTTTGTTTTTCGGGATATTTTTAAGATGCATTAAGCCTTCTTTCATGCTTTTTTCTTTCTCTGACTTTTACTGGGAAAGTAGGCTAACAACTTTTTCATAATTAATTAATGTCAGTGAGAGTAGTCTTGGACGCCATGCACAAAATCTTCTACCTTCAAACCATCCAAAATAAAAGGAAACGTCAAATTTTTAAACATTGAAATTTTCTTTCTCATTTCCTTAACTTACCCTAAGTAATTCTTTTAATATTTTGAAACAATTGTGCACCCATACAAGAAAATATTTAGGAGGACCTCTGGCTCACAGAGGTATTGTACAGATTAACTGCATTTAAACTGTCAAATTCTTTCGGGATCGCATCACATCTTTGTTTACTTATAAACGTTGCAGGCAAGAAACCAATTTTTCTCGCCTGCTATTTCAAAATCCGTCGCAGTACTATGTTGTTATACTTGAATATCCCTGCACACTTTTTACACTATCTACTTCCTGAGGGCTGGAAAAAACTGGTAGTAAACAAAAAGACCACTTAGCAAGCACTGCCAGAGCAAACAGAGATGGTTTGTTGTTTTTCGAGTCAGGAGAAGAAAGATTTTTTGTTCATAGTAACTCAGTTGTCGTACCAAAAACAAACTACTGAGACGGAAGATAAAATGTCACATCCAATTATAAAACAAATTTTGGGGAATAGCAGGGCATCCGATGAGCTTTCATTATACTTTGTCAAATCGGTACTGGTGGCGCAACAAAATGAATGCTCCCAATAGAAAACATACTGCTTAGAAAACCGACTTCGGAATTACAGCACCCAAAGTGCATTATGTAATTTTATCAGCAAGTGGTCATGTAGTTTCATTACTTTGTTCTGATTCCAACCTTAGAGTTCAAGAGTTCAACAAAATTTCAGACACTGCAAGGAAATATTGTCTCATGCTAGGTACGTAAGGAAGAGTCACCGGGGAAAAAACGAAACACTCGTTCGTATTCAAAGACTATTAACAATAACGAAACGTGTAAGACTTTTTTTTTGCCATAATGTACTCTACATTCTGTTACTTAATTGTTGCTAAAGGGTCGTCGTCTCAATAAAAAATGCATTAACTTTAAAATTTTCTGCCAGAACCCCTTGCCCCTTTTTTAAAGTCCCATATGTGTATTCAGCATCATTATTTTACTGTACATACCAAGATTTCGTCAGTTTGCACCAACTGTTGCTTTACAAATAAATTCAGAAAAACACCACTCAGTGTTAAAAAGAAAAATTGATACTTTCGCATATGATAACTAAACCCTTGGGTACAGCAAATATTTTTTATGCAGTGGCGTCGCTACGGGGGGGGGGGGAGGGGGGAGCGGCCCGCCCTGGGTGTCAACCGTCGCCGGGGTAACATCTAAAGTGGAAGAGCAAACTTTAAAAAAATATGAAGTTAAAATGCATTTTTAAGACTACAAGTTTGAAAGTTTTCCAAGGGGAAGCCACCAGATCCCCTTTTTTTCCAACCCACGTCACGGAGGGAAATACTATACTCAGGATTAGGTCCATTTTTTACAATACTTAGACCTAATAGTGACTTCGTCTTATATAAAAAAAAAACAAACTGAAACCCATTATCTTACTCTGTGTTTGAGATACGCTTGAATTAAGGGGCTATGAAATTTGATTCATATCCTTACTTTTTTGACCTCTCGACGGCCTGTACAGTGTACACGTGCATCTAAGGCAAGTTTCATATTCAGTTTTTATTTGTCTTTTGTACATTATCCTGCTTAAAACATAGTCGTAACGCAAATGTAGTTGTTTCTGAATTTCTTGTTAATTTCATATTTACATACAGTCTCAGATTCAGCTTAAATGCATTCAAAATGTCGGAATCCCTACGCATTACATCGAATTTCTTAACTTGTAAACGTTGCAGGAAAGAAAACAATTCTTCTCACCTGCTATTTAAACAGCACAAAACAGAAGAATGTAGAAGTATGAGATTTCCCATGGACTTTTTACATTATTTACTTTCTGTGCGGTTGAAAAAAAGCGGTAGAAACTAACAAGAACGCTTGGCAAGCACTGACAACGTCAATAGAGATGGTTTGTTGTTTTTCGCGTCAGGTGTAAAAATTTTTTCCATTTCTAGTAACTCAGTTGTCATTCACAAAAAATGTCATAACCAGATAATCTCACTGTAAAAACGATTCAGAAACGTTCCTGGAAAATAATATGCAGCTGATGTGCCCAATTTCTTCCCGTAACATATCTTACAAAAGCCAGGAACGTTTTCCGCTGAAACTCAGTAACCTTCCTGAAATTATTCTAGAAACTTTTTGAAATATTCAGAAATCTTTCTGTTTAAAGCCAGTCGTGTCTCTAGAAGTTTAGAGTGAACTTAGTTATGCATAATATAATAGCTTGGCACTTCCCTGCGTTCCCAGAATATAGCCATAAAAAGCAACATTGTAAACTCCGCCGAAGCTAATACATAACTGCAAGCAAGTATCGAGCATTGTACTCGCCTGCAATTCTTGCAAAGCCACGTGGTTCATAGGCTGATTTGCTCCCTTGGGATGCCTTATCTGTCTGCACCGATTGTAATTGCTCTAAAGCCAATATACTTTATAAATATGCTTAGTTAATCTTTAAACTGGGAGCTAAAAATATTTTTTACATCAGTGAGAAGTCGAAATTCGTGCGACTTGTAGCAATTCAGGAAACTTTTTGACAATGATATTTGATTTTTCCAGAAAGTGGATAAAAACCACTGAAATCTGGGAACGTTGCACGGAAATACTGAGTAACGTTTCGGAATTATTTACAGTGCAAAGAATATTAAAACTTTTCTTTTCTCTTATGTGGGGGTTTGGTTGCGTATTTGCACCGTACATTGCCACCCCAGATGTTACCCATGATAGGTACGTTACTCTTTTATCTACATTAAAGTAAGAACCAACCCAACTACAAAAATGTCTTTTACAATATAAAAAATGAAATTTTGATTTTTGCAATTTATGAAATTAATATTGAAACGAGCTGATGTGTGCATCACATGACTTCCTTTTACTCCAAATTAATGTCATTTCCCCATTATTGGCAATTTTAATGTGATTCAATAGTTAACTCTCTAAATATCACCAACAGTGGCCGAATTGAAACGAGATTTTTTTAAAAAATCCGCCAAATTTGTCGCCAAGTTGGCGACAAATCTTGGCGACCAAAAGACTGGCGATACATCGCCAAGTGCCCGACAAATTATAACACAACTTGAGTTTACATCGAAATTAACAATGATTTACCCCCAAAAAGGGGCAAAAGACCACTTTAGGAACATCCGAATGCTACCAAAAGGGAAGGTGCACAACTAGATCCCACTACGAGTCTACGTACCAAATTTCAACTTTCAATGACAGACCGTTATTGAGTTATACGAGATACATACACACATATACACATACGCACATAAATACGTACATACGGACGTCACGAGAAAATTCGTGGTAATTAACTCTGGGGTCGTCAAAATGGATATTTCGGGTGTCTGTACGTTCCTAGGCATTTATCCACGTGTGATCGGGTCTTAAAAAAAAAAACTCAACATTCATTCGGGGGTGAGAAAAATGGAAATTAAGGCCAATTTTTGAGTGAAATTTTTTTCGCGAATACAATACTTCCTTTTTTGTAAAAGGAAGTAAAAAATGATCTTAAACCAGATTATGTCTATGGGAAAGCAATCTAGAAGACCTTTTATACAAATATCCAAAATTTGAGTTTGAAATATTCAATAGTTTTATGATATACTAAGAAAATAATTTTGCTTCGGGTTTGAGGGACCATATAATTTTTGAAACGGAAACAGTGGAAGTCCATTTCAGACTTTGCGCTTATTCATTTTTGTATATGGTGCATTATCAAAACAGTTTTACAGTTTCAAAGGGCACTTTAATACATGTCTGAAGACATGTGTCTCTCTTTCTGACTACGTATAATAGTCGAAAAATGAAGAGTTTCATCTTTTTTTTTATTTATATGAATTTAGAGATAATTTTCCTAAGCCTAAATCTATTTTTTTATTTTTTTATTATGCAAATTTAAACCTTGTTTCGTTCTTTGAAGTTCGACAGTTTATGCAGTGAATTTCATTGGAATAGTCCATCGAAATTTAAAAAATCTGTTTTAAGTTCTAAACTACTTTTTTCTCTTTAATTTTCAAAAGAAAATTTCTACCACCAAACTTATTTCCTTTAGCCAAAATACCACAAATTTGAAAGAAACGTATTGTTACAAATTCTGTAAATAGTAATTATTGTAGTTACGTAACCTGTAAATAGTTTCCCGTAATGAATATACAGCCCCTATACATTCGGCTGAAGTATACGAACCCCCTATTTCTTTTTTTTTTGTTCATTGATAAAATTTGATAACGGTCTACTATTTTCGAGAAGCGTTTAGAATCTTGTGGAATATTTGAGAGATTTCTTTCGATGTTTATAAAAGCGTCCCGCGTGATAAAAAGTTTAGTTTCGATTGAGAATTTGTACTGAGAGTGTATTAGCTCTGTTTATTGCGAGGCATTTCGCTGTGTTGTTTTCGTATTTGGAAGTAAATACGTGTGTAGCCGTTGAGTTTACGGTGTTGAGTGATACTTGTTTAATTGCTGATGATTAATTTAGCAGTTGTTGACGCTCTTTCCTGTACATAGTGTAAATAAATATCCTGTATTTTTAATCAAGAACTGTGTCGTCCTTTCAAGAAAGTTGGAAGCCGCACCGGATCCGTTACAGTATTATTAAGGGGTCTAAGGAACCTTAACCTTCAAAATTTTCGACTTTCTGGAAAAAATATATGTTATGCATGTTTTAATTCTGAACAATTTGATACCTTATTTATTACCATACGACAAAAACTTTTCAAGTTATTGTAAAAATGCGTAAACTTTCCCTATAGAGATTTATGTTAACAGCAGCTGTTTAAGCCTCTTTTTCTCAGGTGTCGATTCTTCGGTTTTCTCGTTTTGCGCGCATAATATCTCAGAAAGTTTCTTATACATTTCCGTAAAACTTTTCATACTTGTTTGTCTTGTTTATATTTATGACATGAACCTAAATTTGTTTAATTTTTTTAAAATTATTATTTATTTTTCGAAATTTTACAAGTCATAATCAAAAATTTCCAAAATTTTGGGTAAAAATATATATATATTTTTAATATTACCTTTCATTTTTAGTTAAAATTTAGGTTCAGATCATAAATATATACCAGACAAACATGTATAAAAAGTTTTACGGAAATATATAAGAAACTTTCTGAGATATCATGCGCGCAAAACGAGAAAACTGAAGAAACCGGTACCTGAGAAAAAGAGGCTTTAACAGCTGCTATTAACATAAATCTCTATGGGGAAAGTTTACGCATTTTTACAATAACTTTTAAAGTTTTTTGCGTATGGTAAAAAATTAGGTATCAAATTGTTCAGAATCAAATTATGCATAACATAACATATATTTTTTCCAGAAAGTCGAAAATTTTGAAGGTTAAGGGTACTTAGACCCCTTACTGGATTTACAAATGTTTCTGGGAAGGAACTCATCTACTGAGTTTGAAACACAAGTCAAGTACAACCTAAGAATAGAAAAAAAAAAAGCTGATGTTAAAAGAATAATTTAGAACTTAGATTTCTAAGTATCCTGTGCTTTACCTTTCTTGGCATGAGAAGAAAGATAATAAGAAACATCTCTAAATATTATCTCTTACGTAATATAAAATGAGGTCTTCAAAAAGCGTCTGTATGTTCGAGCACTACTAGGTCAATTTCGCTGAAATTTTCACAGTTTGTTCTTTTAAGTCATGAAAAGGTTTGCAGACTGGTTCGAAAAAAGTCGATGAATATTTTTTTTTTATTCAATTTAAACCTACTTTTCACGTAAATTCCCGAATATAAGGGTGAGAAATTACTTGCACATATTAATATTATATATCGTTGGAAAGAGTAGAATTTCCCGCGTTCTACGCAATTTGTTTCAATGCTCTAATCTACTTACGGCGATAGTTATTTGCTTTTTAACTGGAATTTGTTTAGGCTTATCTAAAGTTTAGGCACTACTTTATTCCCTAAATCTATCAATGAAAAGAAAAGGAATTGCCTCTCAGTTTTCTTTTTGACACCATTGGAAAAAGCGACATTTTTTACTCCATATCAATTTCGAACTTTGGTCGAAAAACTAAGCTCGTTCAAGTTGTTAACCATTTTGTTTTCGCGTTTCTACGGTTAAGTTTTTTTAATTCATTGTATCTTTCCATCTTTCTCTTAAACTTATTTTGTTTTGTGTTTCCATGGTTGCGCTCTGTAAATCCATCTTTCTCACTTTAAAAGTATTTCAATACCTGTAGTCACTGTTTGTAGGGAAATTTTTCATTTTTTTTCTTTTACTTAAGCTTCATTGTTGATTACACGTCACTAGACACAACTTTTATTTTCAAGGTACACTGTAAAAAAAATCCGAAATGTTACTGAGTATTTCCATGTAACGTTTCAGGATTTCAATGGTTTTTACCCACTTCCTGGAAATATCAAGTATCAATGTCAAAAATTTTCCTGAATTGCTACAAGTTGTCCGAGTGCAGACTTCTCTCTGTTGAAAAAAATATTTTTAGCTCCCAGTTTAAAGATTAACCGATAGCATTTATAAAGTGTATCGGCTTTAGCTCAGCTACGGCTTGTCCATGCTGGTTAAACTCCCAAAGGGAGCGGATAAGTATGGACTACATAGCTTTGCAAGGATTGCAATTCCGGTTTAACTTTGGCCGTGGTTGCAATACTGATTTTGGGAACGGTCTTGATAAACCACGAGGGTGCAAAGCTGTTATGTTATAACTACTTAAGATTACTCTGATGTTACAGAGACATGACTGGCTTTAAACGAAAATATTTCTGGATTTTTCCTGGTTTTTGCGAGATATGTTACTGGCAGAAATTGGGCACATCAGCTGCCCATTGTTTTCCAGGAACATTTCTGAATCGTTTTTACAGTGTAGATCGGGCAAAGCCGGGCAATGCAGCTAGTTTGCTGATAAAATCACGAAAGTAGTTGAATTTACAGTTTTTGTATTCCTTTTTTAAATAAGAAATTTGATCTGAAATAGGTGCATTCTTCTTGCGCATTTGTCTTCCCTTTAATCTCTTTAAAAAACGGAACCACAATATTAGGATATTATTGTCGTGTGCACATTTCAAGTTCCTTAACAAGAGTTTAATAACAAAAATCGCATGACCATGTTAAAACTTCATTTAAAAAAAACTTTCCAATAGTTCTCCAGTTAAAACTAATTTGTTCTTTAATATTTTGCATCATTAAAGACGACTTTATAAACAAACTCCTTTTAACCTAAGTAAACAAAAACTTTTCTCTTTCAAAGTCAAAACTTTATTTTTGCATTTATAAAATCTTCATAATTGTTTACTTTAATAATGATGATTAAGTAAAAGAAACATCATTAACTTTAAGCTTCTTTTCTCTTGTAAGAAACTTAGCTCGAGTTTCTCGAAATATTTTAAAACAGAATGCTCACTGTAAAAACGATTCAGAAACGTTCCTGGAAAATAGTAGGCGGCTGATGTGCCCACTTTTTGCCAGTTACATATCTCGCAAAAACCAGGAAAGTTTTCCGCTAAAATTCAGTAACCTTCCTGAAAAATCCAGAAATCTTTCCGTTTAGAGCCTTTGTGTCACTGGAAGTTCCAACTTATCTCTGGTAGGGATAATATTACAGTTTGGCACCTTCCTGATTTATCACGACAGTGTCAAAAGCAGTACTGCAAGCATGGCCATAGCTACGCTAGAATTGCAAGTAAGTGTCAAGCATCTCACTTGCTTGCTTGCTTGCTTGCAATTCTAGCAAAGCTACGTAGCCCATACTTATTCGCTCCCTCTGGGAGTTTAATAGGCATGGACGATCCGTAAACGAACTGAAGCCGATACACCTTATAAATACTCTCAATTAATCTTTAAACTGGGAGCTAAAAATATTTTTTACAACAGAGAGAAGTCTGCATTCGTGCGACTTGTAGCAATTCAGGAAACGTTTTGTCCTTGATACATGATATTTCCAAGAAGTGGATACAAACCATTGAAATCCCGAATGGTTACACGGAAATAGTCAATAATGTTTCTGAATTTTTTTGACAGTGCTCAAGGGAAGTGTTCACCTTTTTCCGTGACAAAAGAAGTCACGAAATTTTATTCTCAATTGAAAACTGACATTAAACAAATCGATGGGCTTGACTACTTTAGTTCAACTTTTAAATTTTCTGCTATTCCCCTTAAATACAATTTTTTAACCAAAACTCTTTGCTTTTCATTGAAAAGCCTGAAATCTAGTGGTTTGCATTTGCTTAGCAAAAAAGAGAGTTTTTAAACTTTTCTTGCAGCTAAAAAAGTTGATTTTCAAAGGGAAGTTTTTTGAATGAAAAACTAAAGTGCTGTTAACGCTTAACATTTGCGTTGATTTCTTACTTAAAAGATGCTATAAAAAGTTTAGAAATAACAATAAACATTTATTTTTACAATGCAGTAGTTTTGTTTGTTTCTCTCACGCACTGGAAGGGTTCGTGAGATAACCCCTTCCGGAATTAGTAAGTACTTCCTATATTTAAAAAGTACGTGCTTCACAAAAACTCGCCCGTTCTCAACCTCATGTGATTTAAAATTGGCTAAACTATTTTCAGCTTTATTTAAAATATTATTTAGATTATATTTGTATTACATTGATGAGCAAAGAAAAATCAATTCTATTGTAACTTCTGAGCCACACTAAAAAATAAATAAATAAATAAAATTCCGAAACGTTACTGCGTATTTCCGTGTAACGTTTCGGGATTTCATTCGTTTTCATCATGTCGCTCCACTTCCCAGAAAAAATCAAGTTTCCTGAATGGCTACAAGTTGCACAAATGCATTGCCCCCCCCCCCCCCCAAAAAAAAAAGTCTGACCAGAAGACACGAGACGAACATTTGTCAACTGGGTGCCACGATTTGCAATTTTTTCCTGAGCGAAATGTAACACCTGCCAAAGTGACTGTCTCAACAGACAATGTATAAATTCTTTTTCGAGTTAAATTATAATATTTTCTGTTACAGGTACAGTAAAACCTGTAAAGTTGACCACCTTTGTAAGTTGACCACCTGTCTATGTTGACCGCTTTTGTCAGGAACGGAATTATTCCTATGTTATATAATGAAGGAAAACCTCTGTAACTTGACCACCTCTCTATCTTGACCACCTGTCTATCTTGACCACTAATGAACACCAAATTTGGTTTGGAGTATTGTAAAAAACCCTTTGTAAGTTGACCACATGGTTTATTTTTTTTTTAATTTTACTTAGCAAACTGATTTTATTTTATTATTTTTTAATAGCTTTCCAAGAATATTTTTCATACCAGACCAGCATTTTACTAACTAAATGAAACAGCGGCATAACTAAACATCTTTTTGAGTTTAACCACATGGGAAAACTACTAAGAACCCTTTTGTTCCCCAAACTTGTTTTTCTTTATGAAAATATGCGTCAATAGAAAAGTACAAAATATTTTTTCCAGTTGCAATATTTTGTGCCAACATTGGAATTGTGCTAAAGAGTAAAGTTACTTGCATTGCAGTATTTCTGGTGCAAGGGATTAAGAGATACGACATTTTCATTTTCAACTGCCTTTTAGAACTATGAGAGTCCAGCTTGTTGCTCTTTGTGTTATAGTTTTACGTAAAATGACTTCAAAAAGAAAGCTAGTTGAACTTTAGATTGATAAAAAGTTGAAATATTAAAATCAATTGAAAAGGGAGAAAGCCAGAGAAAATTAGCTGACACATGTGGAATTTCTAAAACTAGTGTCTATTAAGTGCGCCAACTTCAATAAGGAGTTATTTTGTTGAAAAGTAGATCACCATGGAGTTATAAATGTATATGAGAAAAATTTGTAATTTTGTAATTTTTGAGAAGCTCTGAATTTTTAGGAACTATTAATATCAAATGAGTAACTTTTCATAAACAATAAGATTTTTTTTTTTTTTGATCATTTTACTGAAATTTTATTTGCATGACACATTATACTTCATTCTGGCAAAATAATCTCTAAAAATATTTTAATAACATTTTAAATTATTGTTTCAAAGTAATGCTAAACAATGAAAGTGAGTTGAACAGAAAGAGTGAGTGTCAATCAATCAAAAAATAATTACATGGTGCAAGAAATGACAAAAAAAAAAAAAAAAAAAATCATTATCCTTTCATAAGTTGACCACCTGTCTAAGTTGACCACCAAAGTACTGCACCGCAAGTGGTCAACTTACACAGGTTTCACTGTATTACAATTCACTGTAAAAACGATTCAGAAACGTTCCAGGAAAATAATAGGCAGCTGATGTGCCCACTTTCTGCCAGTAACATATGTCGCAAAAACCAGGAAATTTTCCCCTAAAATTCAGTAACCTTACTGAAAAATCAAGAAATCTTCCCGTTTAAAGTCGTTGTGTCTCTGGAAGTTCAAAGTTACCTTGGGTAGGGATAATATGACAGCTTGGCACCTTCCTTATTTTTAAAGTCAGTGCCAAAAGCAGTACTATAAGCATGGCCAAAGCTAGGCTAGAATTGCAAGTAAGTATGAAGCACCTCACTTGCTCGCAATTTTTGCAAAGCTACGTAGTCCATACTTATTCGCTCCCTTTGGGAGTTTAATCAGCATGGACGAGCCGCAAATAAACTGAAGCCGATACACCTTATAAATACTCTCAGTTAATCTTCAAACTGGGAGCTAAAAATATTTTTTACTACAGAGAGAAGTCTGCATTCGTGCAACTTGTAGCAATTCAGCAAACTTTTTGTCAATGATACTTGATATTTCCAGGAAGTGGATAAAAAGCATTGAAATCCCGAAAGGTTACACGGAAATAGTCAGTAATGGTTCTGAATTTTTTTACAGTGAAACACTAAAATGTTCCTCAGTTTTAAATACAGTAGAAACGTCACATTTTTTCCTTAAGAGATTTCAACTGTAAAGCATTTGGATGTTAAAATCTCAAAAGGTCAGTTAAGAGCAAAAATGGCTCCTTTGGTGCTTGAAATTTGGCGAAAATTCAGTGCAGTAAGCATAGATTTTACATTTTCGATGAAAAAAGATTTCATTCATTTCGTGTATGGATTGGGGAGATACTTCTCACAGAAGATATTATTTGATTAGAAATAGTATATATATATATATATATATATATATATATATGTGTGTGTGTGTGTGTATGTATGTATTAGCTGTACCCGCACAACGATGCCCTTGCTAAGAATTTAAAGGATTGCTCTTGAATAAATAGAAATCCCGCCACCCCCCTACACACGCAAATTAAAAAAGCATAAGAAGTTCCTTTGCAATTTTAAATATTTTTCCCAAAGAAATAAAAAGCATTAAATTACATTAACAGTTGCTTTAAATTGTCAAATAATCCTCTAACGCAATTGTTTATCGCCTATCTCACGAAGCGACCAAGCTACAGAAACTCAGCCAATAAGCGATCGAAGTGAATTCCAATCAATTAGCGATCAAGTCTTTTTAACGAAACAGTTTTAGCAAAAGCCCCGCAATCTCCCCTTTTTTCTGAGGGATGAGGACTTTATCAAAACACAAATTATATCTAAAACAAAAGTAAAATCCCGTCTCTGGTAGAGAAAAATAATTGAATAGAAAAAAAAGATGATTTTACTCCACCTGGGGAAAAAAAAGTTTTCAATTAAAATTCGCCTTGCAAATACACAAGTAAAACCCCGCTGTCCAGTAGAAAAAATATAATTTAACTAAAATACGCATTGCGATTTACATGAAATTATAATTCTGCACCCTGTAGAATGACATTTCTTAAATAATGTTCCGCGGAACCCCAAGGTTCCATGAAGATTCCTCAAGGGTTCCACTCAACTTGCATATTTTTCATTATTGAATTTCAAGTTAGTCGCTTAAAAATCGATAACAGCTCTTCAACAGAGATCGATTATTATTTTGATTATTATTCGGCGATTTATCTTTCTCTCTCTTTTTTTTTTTTTTTTTTTGTACTGCCAGTAGAAGATAATCAAGGATTTTAGTTGTATTAATGGAGGGTTGTGTTTAATTTGTTTGGGATTTTCCGATTTGCCGTTTTTACTTCCTTTTACAAAAAAGGAAGTATTGCATTTGCGAAAAAAATTTCACTCCAAAATCGGCCTTAATTTCCATTTTTCTCACCCCCGAATGAATGTTGAGTTTTTTTTTCGACCCGACCACACGTGGATATTTGCCTAGAAACGTACAGACACCCGAAATATCCATTTTGACGATCCCCGAGTTAATTACAACGAATTTTCTTGTGACGTCCGTGTGTACGTATGTATGTGAGTACGTGCGTATATGTGTATGTGCGTATGTATCTCACATAACTCAAAATCGGTATATCCTAGATAGTTGAAATTTGGTACGTAGACTCCTAGTGGAGTCTAGTTGTGCACCTTCTCTTTTGGTTGCATTCGGATGTTCCTAAATGGGATCTTTTGCCCCTTTTGGGGGGAAAATCACTGTTAATTTCGATGTAAACTCAAGTGGTAATATAATTTGTCGGACACTTGGCGATATATCGCAAGTCTTTTGGTCGCCTAGTTTTGTCGCCAACTTGGCGACAAAATTGGCGATTTTTTTTTTTTTTTTAAAAGTTTGGTTTTGATTTGGCCACTGTTAGCGATATTTAGAGAGTAAACAATTGAATCACATTAAAATTGCCAATAATGGGGAAATGACATTAAATTGGAGTAAAAGGAAGTCATGTGATGCACACATCAGCAAGAACTTTATTTTTGAGGTGCACCGTACTAAGCCAGGCAACGCAGCTAGTACTTTAATTAAAATATTTTATTTTATTAAAATAGAAGAAATAAACGTTTCACCATGATCAATGGACTTATTATTTAGTTCGCGACCCTTGCTGTTCTTACTCTTTTGTTTCGCATCCTTAGTTTACTTAATTTGCATCGACCTTGAACAACTATTTTCATCCCCAGACACTTAAAAAGCGAATAAGCAATCTAAGATTTTAGAGAAGAAAGAGCTACTAAAAATAACTCGAAAATGTCTAGACGGGAAGTTTAAGCCAGCAAGGAACTTTGTGCATTTCCTTTTAGATTTTTTGCAGCAATTGCAACTCTTCCGCATTTAAATTCTGTCGTGCTACTTGCAATTTATAACGCAATTTCTTTCTTGGCTTGCCATAAATTGATACATTTAACTTCAGCAAACAAGCCCCTTTTCTTTTTAACTCTCGATGTTTTGAATGAATTAAATCGAAAGCAGTCAAAAAAAAAAAAAAAAAAGTTTATCTGCTGGGAATTTCCTGATTTGATGTGGGATCTTTTAGATATTCCTCACAATATTTTTTCGGTTATTTAAAATAAACAATTGAAAGTCTGACGGATGATATGATCTTTTTAATTAGACCTGTTCTTTATAGTGTTTCGTTCAATACTTTGGAGCTTTTTGATTTCACATTTCTTAAATATTTCATTAGATATTCATAGCTTAAGTCGCAAATCAAGACTCAAATCCAGTGCATAAATTGAAGATTAAAATTAGAAAACGCATTAAATGCAAAAACATTCTTTTTCTTTCGTCTAAATGCAGTAAATTTATTTATTTATTTATTTATTTTATTTATTTATTTATTTATTTTATTTATTTATTTATTTATTAAAAGCATTGCACACTACAGATATAATCCAATTACAGTGGCAACAATATAGAAAAAGCAATTAAAACAAACTAGGGTCTGGTGGGGGAAAGTGGTCAATGGGGTAAAGTGGTCATACGTCAAATAGATGGCTATAGTTTGGAAATAAATGTTCGAATGAATGTGAAAATTTTATTTTAGAGTAGAGCAGTTAGAAACTACATTTTAAATACAAAATTTGGCAAAATTTTAATTTAATGGCAAAATTTTATTCGGTAAAAAAAATATTTTGCGTGAATATGAAAAAATTTAAAATCTAAACACCTATTTTAACTTCCTTGGGAAATTTTGTTTGTTAGAATTATGAACAAATTGACTGTACAGGAAGCTTTCTCCATGTCTCAAGAACTCTTATGCACTAGCAGTTAGCTGAATCTATTTTAGATAATTTTTTAGAACAACTTAAGTAAGATGGGGTAAAGTGGTCATAGTGTTAGGCTTAACGAACATTGTTCTTCTAATGTCACTTCATCTTTAAGTATAAGGCAGATACAAATTACATATTAATTTTACTTAATATGTATTGTTTTTACAGTAAACGGGGTTAAATATACGAGTATATGCATATACATACGCATATATACTCGTGTAGGCACATGCATAGACGTATTCACATAAATGCGCCAATAAATACGTATATGGGTATCTGCAAAAAAATTTTTTATCCATCCAGCTATACATTCTACTATACACCTATATGCTCGCTTATACTGGTATATATAAGAACACTTATATACTCAGGTAGACACGTATATACACGTACGTGCTCAAGTAAACACTTACATACAAGCATAAGAAATACAAGTATACAGGGTGAGTTTAAACTCTTGAGCAAATTATTAAAAGGTGTTAGAGGGGAGGATAAGAAGGAAGACTAATAAGGAACATATGGTCACAAACACAATGCTGACGCACTACATAGTGCGTCAGCATTGTCACTGTAGTGCTGACGCACTACATGAACGCAAAACGAGAAATTGATGGATGCAAAAAAGTCACAAATTTATTACACAAAGACAGTTTTACACAACATTTTAGGTCTTAAGAAAGTTTTAAAGCGAATGATGATATTTGCGGCCTTTAGCTGTAATACATGCGTCGCATTCACAGATCACTCTCTGTTGCAAAACGAGACTTTTGAAAAACTTACATCTGCCGCTGCGCCTTTGTTGTGATGAGTGTATTAGAGCTACTACAGGCCGTAACTTTTAACAACTGCTCTAAATATTTCTTAAAAAGTAAAATGTTGGATAAAATCATCTTTGTGCAACGAACTTGTGCCGTGCTTTGCATCCATCAGTTTCTGGCTCTGTGTGCATGTAGGGCGTCAGTGATTAAAACTTCCAAATGATTCTTTGCTTCTTATCCTCCCCTCTCACACCCCTTTGATTTTTGCCCAAGATCTTAGATTCACTCTGTAGGCCGACATGTATATGAGCGTATATTATCGTGTATACATACGTGTACTGGTGTATACATGTAAATGTACATGTATACGTTTATACAAGTATATAATCATGTTTACACGTATATATGCGTATATATATGTGATTCCATATTATATATACGTGAGTAGACACGTACAAAGATGCACTGGATGTATCCACGAATAAACTTGTGTATACCCGCATATGTATGTACACTTATATATGCGTATATACGTCTACTATATAAATATATACTCAAGTATGCACGTATTTTCTCGAGATACAAGTGCATACGCGCATATGATGTACATTTATATGCGTATATACTCGTATATACACGTGACATGTGTATACACGTGACACGTATAAACTCCTGTAGGTTAATCAGGTATACATGCTTATATACTCATATATATGCTTATATACTTGTATATACACGTATATACTTGAGTAGGCTCGTGCATGCAGGTATCTGAGGTATACATGTATCTACTCATATAGGAACGCGTTTAATCGCGTATTACACAACACGTATATATTCATGTATACACGCATGTACTAGTGAATATACTTGTAACTATAAAAACAACCGAAATATACAAGTATTAGGGTTATTTATAATGGTTTTGCATCTATTTTTAACTATGGCCACTTTACCCCATGCTATGACCACTTTCCCCCACCCCATGGGGTAAAGAGGTCATAAAAACATAGGGAAAAGAATGTGCTATAAAACTACTAAAATCAATATTTTTCTTCCTAAAATTCAATGTACCGTGTTCTTCAATAATGCAATGTAAAATAACAACAAAAAACGTTGAAGTGTTTAAAGAATTTTTTGTATTTATTATCCGCCAAAGTTGAAAACCTACGATTTTTATGACCATTTTACCCCACCAGACCCTATACATTAAAAATATTAAAACATAAAGACTTAAAATTGTAAAATGACAAGCTAAAAATATCTAAATCATCACAATGAATGTTAAAAATTTTGTAAAATTTAGAAAGACAACAATCATCAACTTTTTTGCGTCTGGTAAAAATATTTTTAAAAGAAGAACGACTCCTAAGAGTCCTATTTGGGATAGCAAGTTGTATCGAATTGATGATATCTGAGCAGTCAATTAAATTATGTAAAACCTTCTAGAAACAAAAAAGACACAGAAGCTCACGGCGTGATTTAGGAGTGGAAACATTATAAATGTTACATAAATGAGAGTAAGAATAAGTTAAAATATTTTGATTATTAGTTCTGTAACATAAGTAATAAACACATTTGGATAGAACCTGCTCAAGAGTTTTAGATTTATTATTATAATAGGGATTTCAAATACACTGTAAAAACGATTCAGAAACGTTCCTGGAAAATAATAGGCAGCTGATGTGCCCAATTTCAGCCAAGAACATATCTTACAAAAACCAGGAACGTTTTCCGATAAAAGTCAGTAACCTTTCTGAAATATTAAGAAATCTCCCCTATTAAAGCCAGTCTTGAACCTTCTAGAAAAATTAAGTAAGCTTAATTTGATTAGAGCCTTCTTGATTTACCAAGAAAGCTCCAGAAATATTAGAGCAACCATGGCCAAGCTACGCGAAATTTGCAAGCAAGAACCAAGCATATTCCTTCCTCGCAAAGCTGTAGCTTTCCAGTGACTTATTTCCTCCCATCGGAAGCTTAGTCAACCCGGACGGGCCATAAACAATCCAAAGCCGATACACTAAATAAACACGCTCTGTCAATATTTAAACTGGTAGCAGAAAATATTTTTCACACCAGTGCAAGGTCTGCATTCGTGCATCTTTTAGGAATTCAGGAAACTTTTTCGCGAAGATACTTGATTTTTTGGGGAAATAGGTGAAATAACCTTTGAAATCACGAAACGTTCCACGGAAACAACCAGTAACGTTTCAGAATTTTTTTACAGTGTAAGTCTCCAGTACTCCTGCAAATAAGACTGCAGTAAATGCTAAGAATTTCACAGTGGCAAACGATTTATATGCCTATCTTTCCTAAAAGTAGTTAAAATAACGTTGTTAGGCTCCGCCAGTCGAGCAAGAGTTACACTGTAAAAACGATTCAGAAACATTCCTGGAATATAATGGGCATCTGATGGGCCCAATTTCTACCTGTATCATACCTTGCCAAAATCAGGACTTTTTCTACTAAAATTCAGTAACCTTCCTGATATTATCCTGGAAGCATCGTGAAAAATTCAGAAACCTTCCCGTTTAAAGCCAGTTGTGTTTCTGGAAAATTATAGTAAACATAGGAAAGTATAATATAATAGCTAGGCATCGTCCTGATTTATCAAGGAAGTTCCTAAAGCAGTACTGCAAACATGACCAGAGCTAAGACGGAATTGCAAGTATGTATCAAGAACTAAACTCACCTGCAATTCTTGCAAAGCTACGCAGTTCATGAACTTATTCGCTTATTAAGCTTATTTTATATTATTTATAATAATAAATTATAAATTATTATAATTATATAATTTATAATAATTTATAATTTCAGTTTTACCATCGTATACGGTCCCCTAGACGGGGAAAAATGAATTTTTAACATAGCGCAAAAACTACTGAATACTTTGAGCTTAAATTTTGGATTCCAGCATACAAGATCTTCTAGATTGCTTTTCTATTAAAATATAATATGATTTCGGATCATATTTTTTTTTCCAAAAAATAATATCATAATTCATAAAAAAAATATCTAAGTTTACATTTCAGCTTTTGTAAATGATGTTTTTATTATTGGGTCGGCTTATATTTTGATATAAAAAAACAAACTTTGCAGTACCTAATCTAGTTTTTGTGATATGAGTAAAAATATCAAAATACGTTTTAACATTACGAGAGCAATTTTTTGAAACTCGATTGTGAAGTAACAGCTGGATCGAATTAAACAAAACTTTGTATACAAATGTAAAAAAGGATGCTGATCACAAATATGTGATAAAAAAAGGGAGTTGTTATTGAAAAATGTGAAGTTGATGCTCGTTTTAATATGAAGACGACCCCTTAACAACAATTTTTTATCTTAATTATGTAGAACTTTTTATCCCTGAAACAACAACACCTTACACGTGTCTCTAGTGTCATGAATACGTTCGAGTGTTTCGTTTTTTTTTCTATGACTGTACATGTTTTTGGCGAATTTTGCCCTCGTATTTAGGGCCGTCTACGAAACCTTTAGGGAATTTCTAGGGATTTGACTCCGGATGAGCTATTTTAACTTCTAAGCTAGATATTTATTTTAAAAAAACCTGCTTTTTTAGGGCTTAAAACTTTGGTTTTAAACATGTATGATCTTGACGAATGAAAGAATATTAGAATTTTAGTGGTTACATATTAAATGACTGTACGCTTTATCAGAAATGACGAAATAAACTAGGACTTCATCAACCAATAACGAAATTAAAGCAATTTAGGCCACAAATTTCAAAAAAAAAAAGGGGGTGGGGGTTGTTTGGGGGTGTTATCCGGCCCTTTTTTAATACTGTAAAAGTTTTGCTTAGTTTCTGGCAATAAACAGCAGTATGAAAAAGTTCAATGCTGCCTCGTCCGCTGTCGTAAATTTTAAAATTAACTGCTGTTATTTCAGTATTCTTTGCTTCCCCGTAACAGTAAGTGCTTTATTTCCTTACTTATTTCCGAGAAAACTGTGATGTGCGAGTATAACTGCGCACTGAAGAAGTATTAACCAACTTCCGAAAAACGTGCAAGTCCTTTTCGTTGAAAAAATCGAATGTCGCAAAAAATTTCGAATCTAACATTAGTAGTGTGTAAACTATTAATTTAAAAACTTGAACTTCTATAACACGGGTTGAAACAAGTTTTGCGTACATTTATTTTGGGATTACTAGGAATGCCTTTCAGCATTAAAGCGACATTTTTGTCCCGGATTTTTTTTTGCCTGAAGATCACTTTTTTTTTTTTAACAAAGGGGCTCCTTGTAACCTCGACACATGTGTAAACAAAATATTTTGAATTTTGTACCTGAAATACATTGATTTTCTCATTAAGGTTTAGCAAGATGCAAATTGAAAAAAAAAGTTACACTAAAAATAAAAACTTTCAAATAAATAAACACTTAAAAAATTCAAAAGTAACTTCAATGTGTACATAAGACATTTACCTTTTGTTTCTAAGTATTTAAATATATCGGCCAACAGGTTTACCACTTTTTTTTCTAAGTCAAGTACTTGCTTATTCACTGCTATATTTTGCTGCTACACGTACATTAATGAAAAAGTTTTTAAATAAAATTATTTCAAAAAATCAATTTTAGTAATACAGTAAAATCTGTTAAGATGACCACCCTTATAAGTTGATCACTAAAGTAGTCCACCGCAAGTGGTCTACTTATACAGGTTTCACTGTATATATATATATATATATATATATATATATATATATATATATATATATATATTATATATAAAATATATATATATATATATATATATATATATATATATTATATATAAAATACCATGATCAAATAATGCATAATACTGCTTAACAACAGGGTCAATAAATACAGCGATAGAATATGATTAAACATACATTCATGTTCTCAGCCATATCTACAGATAACTAGTTGTTTTAAACACGTTTTCTTAAAAAAAATGTTGCAAGCTTAATTAAAAGCGAAATAGAATTCGTAGACTAAACCTTCTGCTTAGAGTTTTTTTTTTTTTTTTTTTAATGTATAAACTGATGCTCGAGGCAATTTTCGCTGAAGGCAAATTTTAGGATTAAATATTTAAAATTGATGAAATATTCATCGCCAAAGAAAGAAAATACAAGTAAGTGTATCTACGCATTTTTCTTTTCTTTTCTTTCTTTCTTTTTTTTTTTTGAAAGTTAAAAGCAAACCTTCATAGATTAAAATTAATAATGACGTATTGAAACAAGAGGTCTAACTAAATTGCAATTTTTGAAAGCGTACTGGGAAACAAGCATGTAGAACCTTGCATATTGAGTGTTTTTGTATTTTTATTTTTACCCAGACATTTTTTAACAGATTATTGGAAGAGTTTTAAAGTTGGACAGTTCGCTAGTCAATCCTTATTAAAACTGAAATATTTTACTCAATGTTCTTCATCCTTTTTAAAGTAACTTTGTTAAATTATACTAAAAAATGGTTTACTTAAGGTTATAATTTTGAGTGAGAGTACGAAGATAAATAGCACAAAATCTTAAAAATATTGAAGACACGTGTTTCAAGGTGCCATGAAATTCCTTCGTAAAAACAGGAAGTTTGCTATGATTATGATTGTTTTGCCTCATATTCCGTATCAATTCATCTCCAATAAAATTCAATATCGAACATAAAAGGGACGCATTAATTCCGAATTTATTAGGAATTTTATACTTTCAAAAACATTTTTAGCTGATTTCGCTATTATATTTACACTTACAACCCCTGTAATTTTTTCATGTGAAAGCAATGCAGAAGATCAGAAGTTTTAAATTAATAACTATCGTTCTATAAAATGAATCGCCTGATAAGTTGATGCGCAGTTACATTTGTGAAGAAACATTTTTAAAAAGAAATTCCGAAATGTCTGTGATTGTTTCTGGTCAACATTCCGGAATTCAACGGGTTTACACCAGTCTCCTAGGGAAACAAGATTTTTTTGGAAATGTTTCCTGAACCTTAACAAGTTTCATGAATGCTGGTTCACACTGCAATGAAAAACATTTTTAACTACCAGTAAAAACTATATTTAGCTTCTTTATTAGATGTTTCGCCTTCAGAGCAGTAGTGGTCCGTCTAGAGTTACTGAAACTTCAATAAGAGCAAAATGCAGTCTCTGGATAATGTAGCTTTGCAGAAATTCAAGCAGATAGTTTGTTCGGCAAGTGTTTGCAATTCCGCTTTAGCCTCGGTCACTTGCTTTACGAACTTTCGTGGTAAATCAGGTAGGTGCCAAGTCTTTTGATACAAACATATCGAAATCTCACCGAAAGTTCCTGATTATTTTCACAAATATTACTGACTTTTTCTGTAAAGGTTTCTAAATCCTTCAGGAAGATTCAGGTTAATTTTAGAAATATTACTGGCTTTTATCGGGGAAACTTTCCTGTTTTTTTGCCAGTATGCTACTGTTAGAAATTAGGCACATTAGCTGCCCATTATTTTTCAGCAACGTTTCGGATTTTTTTTTTTTTTTTTTTTCAATGAACGATAAACACAGCCTGTTGAGTACTCAAAAGAATAGGCGCGTACTAGACAGAATTCGTAAGAGAGTCCTCTTAACTCCGTCTCCATAAGACGCTCGAACGTGGCTGACGTATTGCAGAGACCGAAGGGCATCACTTTAAACTGCCATAAGCCCTGTCCAGTTGTAAACGCCATCTTTTGGAGACGGTGTTAAGAGGAATCTCCTACGAATCCTGTCTGGTCT
Organism: Uloborus diversus; assembly: GCF_026930045.1. Classification (NCBI taxonomy): domain Eukaryota; kingdom Metazoa; phylum Arthropoda; class Arachnida; order Araneae; family Uloboridae; genus Uloborus; species Uloborus diversus. The sequence continues at coordinate 153,921,955 of NC_072738.1, read as the reverse complement.
ACATAGACGATATCATCATTATGGGACGCAACTTCAAAGAACATCTGGCTAATCTTAGGGAGGTGCTGCCAAAGCTTAGGGAAGCCAATCTGAAGTTAAGTCCGTCCAAATTTAAACCCCGTATTTTCTTGGTCATCTGGGTGTATCTCTACCTGCCAGTAGCCGCTCTTCAAGTCCAGAGTCAAAAACCACTTGTGTCCGGAAAGAGTGTCCAAGATCGTCTGTCCGTGGAAGAGGGTAACTATCTTTCTTGGTGTTTCATTCAGCCGTCGGTAATCGACACAAAATCTGGTGGAGCTATCTTTCTTTTGGACCAAGACGGTGGGAGAGGCCCAAGGACTGGACGAGGGTTCGAAGACGTCATTCTCCTGCATCTAATACAGAAAGACCAATATATATATATATATATATATATATATATATATATATATATATATATTTCGGTCATTCGTTATTCCAAATATTTAAATACTATAAATGCCCCATCTGTCAAGTTCCTAAACCGGGAGTTTTAGTTCTGAAAATTTAAGTTTATTGACAGGGGAAAAGTCAAGAGATAATTGAAACTTTAAAAAGAATTTTTCGATTTGAAGACTGATTCTTAGAAAAAAGGGTTTAACACAACCGAATTAGAATAATTAACCGGAACCAGTGCTACGCAATAAGTAGTTAATTTGTAACACATTAAGCATCTAAAAATGTATCATATGTGACAAAAAAACATAAGTAATTCAGATAAATGCGGTGAAAACATAATTTTAACACTTTGACAGAATTTAATAAAATCGTTTAAGAAAGCGGAAATTGCCCAAATTTCTATGGATTTTTGGCAACGAAAGGAATTAAATGCGAAGTTAAAATTTTTTATGGGAATTTAGTGCAAGTAATAGCAACTTTTCCGCACTATTTATCATTGAAAATCGAAAAGTGTTTTTCTTTTTACTAATTTTGCTAAAAACATAAAAAACAGCAGTTATTCGAAATTTCAACACAATTGCGGCATATCAAGAAATTGTCAGAAGAAATTTATGAGCACTTTGCTCCACCAATGGCACCCTTTCCGCACTACCCATCATCGAAATTTCTAAAAAAAAAAAAAAAGTTTTTTGCCCCACCTTACATGCCAGTCTCATACATATCCAGAGCTGACGACTGAGACAAAACCAAAGATATAAATATCACTGTGTTATAACATGCGTTTTCGTGGTATTAAAAAAAATAATATTTTATACGTATTGGAATTTCTAAAACTATTTGTACCAGTTACTAAATGGTTTAAAATTATATTTAGTAACGGAGAACGAAGCCCTTGACAATTACGCCCATTACATTCGCATTCAGATAAATGTTCCTTGCTTTTTTCAAACCTTTAAGCTAGATTCTGCTGCAGGTTAGTTACACAGTATGCAGTTTTTCTCATGACATCAATGCCAGATTGTTTGAAAGCAGGCTCAAAAACAGCAAAAAAAAAAAAAAAAAAAAAATTGAGCCAATCATACTTTACTAGTTTTATTGCTTTAGTTTTTAAACTACTTTGTAATTGTAAATGTAAAACGAAACTACGGGTTATGAATAAAAACGAAGTTCAGAATATGTGCTCATTTATTATTCAAACCTCAGTGGCATTTTTCATGGGTAACATTTGCAAGTGTTTGCATTTTTTTCTGTGGTGTGCTTAATTTTTATGCTTTGCACGTGGGGATTAAATGCAGTGAGGGAGAAGCAACCATATTTTAACCTTTTACAATGTGGTGTTCTAAACTAAGTGGAATGTGTACGGTTATGGATGCATTACGAGCGCCCGGGCTAACCCTTAAATGAGTGATTCTAAAAATCATGTTTGTTTTTTGCATTTTTCTCTCAGATGTGTAAATTGTGTTTATTTGCTTGTATAGTAGTATTTTTTTTTTTTTTGTTTTTTTTTTTGTTTCAATTCTTGTTAACCTTGTAAAGTGCAGAGAGAAGTGCAGTTGTTGAATAGTTATTATTTATATTTTCATCAATCGCTAAATTTATATGAGCTGTGTTAACATACTTTCCGCTCTTTTTTACTTCATTTTACAAAAAAGGAAGTATTGTATTCGCAAAAAATTTTCACTCAAAAATCGGCCTTAATTTCCATTTTTCTCACCCCCGAATGAATGTTGAGGTTTTTTTTTTCGACCCCATCACGCGCGAATGTATGCCTAGGAACGTACAGACACCCGAAATATCCATTTTGACGAACCCCGAGTTAATTGCAACGAATTATCTCGTGACGTCCGTATGTACAGTCATTGAAAAAAAAAAAAACGAAACACTCGATCGTATTCAAAGACTATTGACACTAGAGACACGTGTAAGGTGTTATTGTTTCAAGAATAAAATGTTCTACATAATTATGTTGAAAAAGTGTTGTTAAGGGGACGTCTTCATATTAAAACGAGCATCAACTTCAGATTTTTAAATAAAAACCCCCCTTTTTTATCACATATTTGTGATCAGCATCCTTTTTTAACTTTGTATACAAAGTTTTGTTTAATTCGATCCAGCCATTACTTCAGAATCGAATTTTGAAAAATTCCTCTCGTAATGTTAAAACGTATTTCGATATTTTTACTCATAACACAAAAACTAGATTAGGTACGGCAAAAAGTTTTTTTTATATGAAAATATGAATCATCCCAATAATAAAAACATAATTTACAACACCTAAAATGCAATTTTAGTTTTTTTATGAATTATTTTTTGAAAAAAATATGATCTGAAACCATATTAAATTTTAACAGAAAATCAATCTAGAAGAGCTTTTATGAAGAAATCCAAAATTTGAGCTCAAAATATTCAGCAGTTTTTGCGCTATGCTTAAAGCATGATTTTTTCCCACTTTAGGGGACCATATACTTTTTTAAAACAGAAATTATGAAAGTTGGTTTCTTCGTAAAAAAAGAAAAAAAAAAGTTCAACAAAATAAGCAAACCAATTATAACGTGGTTTTTCTACATTAGATTTACGTCTCTGATTTTTTTAAATGCATAAATTTATTCGCTTTCTCTGCAAAAGAACAACACAATATTGCAAAGGTCAGTTTTTTTGTAGACATCGTTCAAACGTCAATGTGTAAATAATGCGAAACAGTACTTCATTGTCTAATAAAAGATTATTTTATGGAACTTTTTAAATTAAAAGCTACACTTAAAATACTTCTGGTTTTTTTTCCTTCTTTTTTTTAATTTTTTTTTTCCTTTCTGCGTTTAGCCCATGCTTTTGTAAAACAATAACTCAGAAAAAAATTAACATGCACAACTTTTTCACAGAAACATACAATAAAACCTCATAGTCGTGTTGCAATAGACAGTGTAGAACTAATGGTTCTTCCCAGTGATAATTTGCTAAAAGGAAAAATTATTGCCTTCTCTTAATCGGGGAAAAGCACTCGAAAAAAGCCGACAGTGAAGTTTCGCCTTTAACAGTATCCAGATGGGTCAATAGGTAATATTTGCTCTTAGATAAGTTTACTGGTTTTTTGGGAATTATTATTATTATTTTTTTTTTTTTGTAAAGTATTTGAATAATTTTCAATGTGTTAAGATTTAGGAGAGGAAATGTCAGGCGCAGTAACGGGCCGCGTGCTTTGAGCCCGTATTCTGCACGAAAGTAGTAGTTGTGGCTAATTGTGAACTTTTTTTTCTTGACTTCGTCAAAGATTTAACAAAACATTAATTTGGGTGTTAGATTAAGTTGAGTTTTTTTCTATACTTCATTATAATTAAAATACTTATTTTTCTATTTACTTTCTCGGTCATTGTCAGTGCATTTCACATTAAAATCATTCTCGCAAGACAAAGATAAAATTTCAAATTATTTTCTTTCTTGAATAACATGGAAAAATATCGACAAAAAAGAGTTATAATAAATTACACAGGGCAACAGTCATTTTGGTGCATGGATATGTGGAGCTGATTTAGTACGAATTTGGCACACTGAGTTCAAATATCACATCAGTTTTTGCACAGGAGCTCAAATTTCCAAGGTATTGAGCTTGAAATATATGTGACATAGGTTTAAGTTACACCCATAAATCAAATAAAAAACGAAGCATGGAATCTTTTTTCCTACTGTATGATACAAATAAATCAGAGCTATCAGACTAATAAGGCTGTTGGTCAAGGATCCCTGATTTTTAAGGGCCCCCCAAAAGACTAAAATTGTAATAATCGATTATTTAAGAAAATGAAAGAAAATCAAGGTATTCTCCTTTATTTGTTTACAATTTTTTAGGTGTACAAGTGTAGGATTCACTGCCTATCAACAACAAGTATATTGAATGAGTGGTTCGACACCTCAACACCCCTGAAACCACCACCCCTGATTCTCCATTAATGTTTATGTTTTTTTAGGTTTGACTGTAGAGGTCCCTCCATAAATGTTTGTTTAGGGTTACACTCTATATCAATCGAGCCCTGAAAATATTATATACAGATATCCAACTCATCACACATCACACGAAGCGCATATATGCAAAGCAAGAACTTACAAGTTGACCTGAATTCGTTAAAACATTGTTACTAATCTTGCCAGATATTTACTTCATGTAGTGAATTTTCCTGAGCGTAACTGAACTGCAGACTGACAATAGGGCAAATATGCTGGAAGCAAACATTGTTTTAGAAGCCTATACTAGCTTCAGAAATGCGCAAAATGGTGTTAAAACTGCCTATTTTGGATAAAACAGCCGTACTTATCTGAAAAAGTAGAGCTGCTAGAGAAAAACTAATTTCATATTTCGATTCAGAGCCCCAAACATATCTAAAATCAGTTTTCATACTCTGGGCACCGGAGAAAAAACATTTTTTTGTTCCCCTATGTTATTGTTATCAACTACTAGATGCGTATCTTATTAAACGCATGTTTTTTAGAATCCAATATCTGAATATACGACTCCAAATTTATACCACTGGAACTAATTCTACTTTCCGATCGTCTTCTCTAAGCAAACAGCAGGCCACTTGGACCAGCTTCGATAACTGAATGTGGCCCTTGTCTTCACTGCGCTATAATTGCGGTTTAGTTATCCCATTCGATGGCTGCTGTGAGTCCAAACAACGAGCACAACAACCGTGAACTAGGTTTAACCGAAAATGAAGCAAGTGTCATGACGTTAAAGCCGAGAGTGCCTAAAAACTGGTGGACGAAGAAAATTACCTCACCAGTGAGATGCCGTAAACATACAGCAGATAAATTCACTGTAACTATCAGTTTATTTGCACTCTCAGCTGCAATGAGGTGACTTCTGCATCCCCCACGATTAGTTCCGATTCCAGTCTGCGAAATCCGCAGCAAAGACGAAATTGTAGCCTCAGAATACATTAACCTGCCTGTCGGGTATGCTGCGTGGAGTATTGCTATAGGTGCGCCAGCCTAATGCATGATGCTTTAAAAAATGTTCTTTTGCAGGTATATAGCGCGTGAAACAAAATCAAATAATTTTAAGCTTGGTTTGCAAGTGCAAAGTTACAAAATCAGAGAAATAACAACAAGTCTGATTTCAGTTAACCTTAGTTTAAGCTAAACTAACTTTTCTCTTTTTAAATTACGGGTTAGACCATCTCGAATCTCGTTGCTAGAAACAGCATTGGGAAATTACTTTCTTAAATTGCTTTTAAGAACCATTACAGGTTCAACTAAAACCGCCAATTGTGTTACGCTTTTTTAATAATACCACGCATTACGATCTTCCGCATCAAATTTGGATTTGAAACAAATTATCTTTTTTTGATTACAAAAAAGCCGCTAGAACAATTACAGTGTTTGTCCACCGTGTTAATTCAACTAACCAAATTTTTCCCAAATAAAGTTCGAGTATGAACGGTTTGCTCATTAACGGGTGTTTATATTCTCCTGTTTCTGTTTTATTTTTATATTGAATACCATTCATTTTATGTATTTAGAGCAAATTTACACGGAATAAAGGGACCTTGCTTCGCTCGAGTCTCCTATATATTTAATGCCTCGTCTTTCCACGTTGTGCGGTATATTTTTTATATTTTTGTGTGCGATGGCCCAAACTTCTGCCGATGCTCTGCGAAATTAAAAACGCGCAAATCCATTTTACATCAAAAGACTTTCTATTGATTCCAAAATAAACCTGTAACATAGGTGCAATATATTTATCAAACATATTCACATCATAATTCTAGGTATAAGGTTTGATATTTACATTTCTATGAGGCTAATTTGCTGAATGATTGTATAAGCAATCCAAGAGGTTCAAATTAGAAAAAGCAATAAGTTCCATTACTTTTAATTTGTCATTATTCGATTTACTAAACAACGATCTATATGATGGACCAGTCAAACCCCATCCGTCTTTCTTAGGTTAATCCAGATAGACAAAAATCAGTAAATATTTTAACTTTAAAAAAAAAAAAAGTTTTCGACCGTAAATGACTTTTTGGCGCAATATATCGGCTAAAAAGTATCGAATTACGGAAAAAAAAAGAAAACTTCAAAAAATCATGAATTGAGCTGAATAATCTCGATTTTTTCTGTTTATATTCCGTTTCTTGATAAACCGTGACCTTGAAAGAAGCGTTTTCAATATGGTAACGGTTCCTAAGAGGTTTTTCGTCAATAACTCCTGTTCTACTGCACGGAACGCAGTGAAATTTCGTACCTTGTCTGTATTTTGCGGTCTAAACATAATTATGTAGCCAAAAAATAGGGGTTCCTAATTGCAAATCAAGTATTGGTGCTCATTTTGCTTTGTATATGGTCCCTTATCAAAATTTTACCTACGTAGTTTTAAAGAAGACTTTAAATCAAGTCGGATGACACCTTTCTTTCCTTTCTAGCATGGAGAATGGCTGAATAATTAAAAGTGCTTCGTTTTTTTTTCTATGACGGTACATATGTATGTGCGTATGTGTGTATGTGTGTATGTATCTCGCGTAACTAAAAAACGGTATGTCCTAGAAAGTTGAAATTTAGTACGTAAACTCTTAGTGTGGTCTAGTTGTGCACCTTCCCTCTTGGTTGCATTCGGATGTTCCTAAGGGGGTCTTTTGCTGCTTCTGTGGAGGAAATCATTGCTAACTTCGATGTAAACACAAGTGGTGTTATAATTTCTCGGGCACTTGGCGATATATCTCCAGTCTTTTGGTCGCCAAGTTTTATCACCAACTTGGTGACAAATTTGGAGATTTTTTTTTTTCAATTAGGTTTTAATTTGGCCACTGTTGGTGAAAGCTTGAAGGTGGTTGGAGCGTAAACAATTGAATCAGATTAAAATTGCCAATAATGGGGAAATTGGAGTAAAAGGAAGTCATGTGATGCACACATCATCTTGTTCCTTTCATAATCATTGATACATTCAGTAATCTTTAGAAACATAGTTGATTTCATGAAAGTAAAAAACTTACTTTCAATCAACTCCTTTAACTTTCTCTGATAGAGTATTTCCTGCAGTAGTATTTCTTTTGTTTTAGTTCTTCTTGTAGGTCAACCCTGTTAAGTACAGAGAAAAACCATGTTGAATAGTTTTTTTTTCGTGCATCAAAAAATTTATATATTTTATTATGCAGGTATTAACATACTTTTCGCCCTTTTTTTTTTTTTTTTTTGTAATCATTGGTACATTCTGTAATCTTTAGAAAAATAATTGATTTCATGAAAGTAAAAAACTTACTCTCAATCAACTCTTTTTAAATTTCTCTGACATAGTATTTATTATAGCAGTATTGTTTTTGTTTTAATTTTTCTTGTAGGTTAATCCTGTAAAGTACAGAGAAAAATTATGTTGAATAGTTTTTTTTTTTTTTTTTTTCATTTATCCGCAAATTTATATGAGCCTTGTTAGTATGCTTTCCGCTCTTTTTTTGTAACATTGATGCATTCTGTAATATTTAAAAATATAATTGATTTTATGAAAATAAGAAACTTACTCTCAATCAATTCCTTTTAAATTTCTCTGACATCATAAACTTTGAAGTTAGATATGATTTAAAGAAAGAGCATTCATAATTACCACACCTAGAGACCTTAAGTAAACGACCCTACATCGTAATTAGCTAAGGTCCACTCTCTACAGAGAACTATGCATCATGTGACTCGCTATCTACCAATCATAGAGTGAACATTAGTCATGTGACTGGCTATCTACCAATCACAAAATATATGAGGCAACGCTAAACGGCGTCAGCGTGAAAACAATAGACAATTTTAATTGCTCAAAAAAGGAAAAGAAAAGAAAAAGAAAAATGGGACCTGAAAGATGAATTAAAAGCAAAGCACTTCTAGGAAATAAATGGTTCATGTGACTCGCTATCTATTATTCACAACACAAATAAGGCAACGCAAAACAAAGGGAACTGGAAATCAATGCGCAAATTTTAATTGCTCAAAAAAAAAAAAAAAAAGAAACACGGGACCTGAAAGCTGAATTTAAAAGCAAAGCACTTCTAGGAAAAAAATGGTTCATGTGACTAGCTATCTATTATTCACAACACAAATAAGTCAACGCAAAACAAAGGGAAGATGAAATCAATGTGCAAGTTTCTATTGCTCAAAAAATAAAAAAATAAATGAGAAAGCAAAAAAAGCAAAACGTGAAAAAAATCATCTGAAAACTGAATTTAAAAAAGAAACACTTCTATATAAATAGCATCGCAGTTTTACTTCAAACCCTATCTCTTCTTAAAATGGGTTCACTTAAGAAAAAAAAACCACTCCAAACTTTAATCACAGAGAGTTTGAAGACAGTATAATCCACTTTGACAAAATCTTTATTGCCTGGGGAATTAATTAATTTCTAAAGATAATGGTTTTTAAGGGATAAAAGATTGCAGTTAGCTTTGAGGTTTAGTTGTTATAACTAGCAAAATAACGAGTAGTTAAGTTCGGATTTTCGATTTTTTTTCTTGTTTCTTTTGAATTAAAAATTAATCCTTTAACTAATCACCTAGTCAAGATTAACGAATTGTTTGCAAACGTAAAATACTTACAAACTATAACAATTTTGTTTTGAACTTACGTATGTTAAATTTATTATAAATACATTATTTTGAATCAAATAATAGAGTTGATAAAGAATGAAATCAATCTTATAAACGAGCAATATAACTACAAATTCATGTTTAAATGCTGCATATCATTCCTTTATAAATGTATAAAAGTGTTAACTTTGTCTGGAGTTCAGTAAGTAAACGTTTGTTCAGTAAGTAAACGTTGTTTTGTTAAATAAACGTTTTTTTTCCAGGATGATCTGAGTTTTAATGTTCTAAAAATATGCAATGGTTAAATATATCCATGTAGTTTTTAAACACGTGTTTGCATTTTTATTGCTCTTTTGGGCGTGTAATTAAGGGTTTTTCATTTTATTGAAATGGAAAATAGAACATTCTTATTTTATCTGAAGCAATAATTTAAACTATTCAAAGACTATATAAGTTGAAAAAAAGCCAGTCTTTACAATTATCTCTCTGCTTTATCTCGCAAAAGCAAAATGTGAAAGAATTAAATGCGCATGAGGTAGTTAAATTAAATAGACGTCTGTGACTAAATATAGTGCACGTGAATAAATTAGCTGGAAGTTATGACTGTTGCACAGGGGTGCTACGATTTTTAAGTTTTTGAGGGCGAAAACTCCTAACTTGGTGAATAGAACTCCAAATTTCGCCAAATGATGACGATTTTGCCGAATGGAACTCCAAATTGTGTCGAATGATGATGATTTTATCAAATGGAAATTAAAAATTCGCCGAATGATGATAATTTTGCTGAATAAAACTCCACATTTCACCGAATTATGGTAATTTTGCCAAATGGAACCTGAATTTTCGCCAAATGAAGATGTTTTTTTTCGAATGGAGCTCCAAACTTTGACGAATGATGATGGTTTTGCCGATGGAACTCCAAATTTCTGCGAATTACGAAGTTTTTGCCGAATAAAACTCCAAATTTCTCCGAATGATGATAATTTTTTCGAATGAAACTCAAAATTTATCCGAACGGTGCTAGATTTGTCCAATCATCAGAAAAAAATTGCCGAATGAGGAAATTTTTGGAAGTCGCAGTGACCTCCCGTGACCTCCCACGCCGCGTGCTGACTGATGTGTGACGTTACTTAGCAAACTCAGGAGAAGTTGAACTCTTACCGATTACCGTCGCTCATAGCTCGCAACCTTCCGATTTATGCCCATCAACCGCCTGCACATATATTGAAGATTAAATTTGTCAGTCGTCTATGAGCATGAAGCTTCTTTGGACGTCCAGGTAAAGGTTGCTGGCAGTGGTAGAAGTCCAACCTGTGTCTTGGAAATTGCTCTTTCCGCAGCGTTGTGTATCGACTCCACAACAACAACAAAGAAATTTAGCTTTGTTTCACACTTTCACAGCAATGCGCTCTGGTTAATATTCACCAACTGTAAGGTATATGCAATAGTTATACAGTTCGCTCTCTATTTAACGACTTTCTCTACTTAACGACGACTTTTCATGGTCCCAGATGGTCCACTACAGTGTTAAAAGCATTCTATTTAAGGATGCTTTCTAATTAAGGACGATTTTTTGTGGTCCCTTGAAAGTCGTTAAACAGAGAGCCAACTGTATAAAGTAAAATAGTGGTTATGAACAGAGTCTGACAAAAACTGCAAAATCGTAGGAACCGGAAGAAATTTTTCGGCAGCAATTGGATTGTTTCGTACATAATATGTTTTTTTTTTCTTGCCCCCCGGTCATTGTCAGACCCTGTCCAATTACTTGTTTCGCCTTGCGCAATTGCTGCTATGAGAATCCTTTAATTAGAGTTTTCAAAAGTAGTGAGATTGTAATTTTTCCCTCTCAAAAAACAATCACATTGAAAGTATGGTACACTGTAAAAACAATTCAGAAACGTTCCTGGAAATAATGGGCAGCTGATGTGCCCAATTTCTTAAAGTAACATATGTTACAGAAACCAGGAACGTTTTCCACTAAAATTGAGTAACCTTCCTGAAATTGTCCTGGAATCCTTCCTGAAATATTCAGAAAACTTCCCGTTTTGAACCAGTCATGCCTCTGGAACTTTAGAGTGAACTTGTGTATGTATATAATATAATATCTTGGCACTTTCCTACGTTTCCAGGAAAGCTCCAAAAACAGTATTGCTAAAATGGCCAAAGCTAAGAAAGAATTGCAAGTAAGTATCAAGAATTTTCTCGCCCGCAATTTCCATAGTCCATAGACTGATTTGCGCCCTTTGGACGCCTTATCAGTCTGGTCGGGTTGCAATCGAACTGAAGCCGATACTCTTTATAAACGCACTTAGTTAATCTTTAAACTGGGAGCTAAAAATATTTTTCTCACCATGGATCAGTCTGCATTCGTGCGACTTGAAGCAATTCAGAAAACCTTTTGACAAGAAAACTTGCTTTTTCCAGGAAATAGTTAAAAACCATTGAAATCCCGAAACGTTACACGGAGTTACTCTGTAACGTTTAGGACTTTTTTTACAGAGTAAATTTTGCAAGCTTTTTTATGCGCAGACTTTTAAAAGGTATGTTTGAAGTATTACAGGTGCTGCTAAGGGAAGAAACTTGCTCTTTTAGTTTACAGCGTGATTTACATTTATATGATTTACAAAAACTACTGTTTGAGCAATCCTGAATTGCTTGACCGTTGAATGACGTCTGTGTCCTTTGTTTTTTAGACCGGGTCCTCTGCAGCAACATCTTATCCAGGTGCTCCTCCAACGAGCACCTTCGCCACCAGATGCACTGTCAATAGGAATCCGCACCTCCAGGACAGTTGCGTCCATATGCTACACACACAGATGTCTACATGCACACACACACGCAAGCCTACACACACACAATCGGCCCAACATGCCCACACACATGTTTACACACACACACACACCTAAGCGCCTGCACACGCACGCAAACACACACCTACACACTTGCACACGCACGCAAACACACACAGACGCCTACATACACACACGCAAGCCTACACACACGCGCACCATGTGGCCCAACATACCCACACACAAGTTTACACACACACACACTGTAAAAAAATTCAGAAACATTACTGACTATTTCCGTGTAACCTTTCGGGATTTTAATGGTTTTTATCCACTTCCTGGAAATATCACGTATCAAGGACAAAAAGTTTCCTGAATGGCTACCAGTTACACGAATGCAGACTTCTCTCTGTTGTAAAAAATATTTTTAGCTCCCAGTTTAAAGATTAATTGAGAGTATTTATAAGGTGCATCGGCTGCAGTTCAACTATGGCTCGTCCATGTTGATTAAGCTTCCAAAGGGAGCAAATAAGTATGGACTTCGAAGCTTTGCCAGAAATGCAAGCAAGTGAGAAGCTTGATACTTATTTGCACTTCTAGCTTAGCTATGGCCATGCTTGTAGTATTGCTTTTGGCACTATCTTGAAAAATCAGGAAGGTGCCCAGCTGTAAATATTATCCCTACCAGAGATACGTTTGAACTTCCAGAGACACAAAGGCTTTAAACGGAAAGATTTCTAGATTTTTCAGGAAGGTTACTGAATTTTAGCGGAAAACGTTCCTGGTTTTTGCGAGATATGTCACTGGCAGAAAGTGAGCGCATCAGCTGCCTATTATTTTCCAGGAACGTTTCTGAATCGTTTTTACAGTGCACACTCACACACACACACACCTACACGCCAGCACACACGTGCAATTACACACATACGCATACAAACACATACAAGCCTAAACACACGCGCGCACACTTGGCCCAACATATCCACACACATGTTTACACATACGGACACACACCTATTCACTGACACACACGCACACGCATGCATGCACATACACTCACACACGTGACCAAAATACCCACACATAGTGTTGTTCCCATAGGGTATACTCCATGTACGTGGTATACTCTCATATATTTTTTAGACATATAGCGTATACCTTCAAGCTTCAAAAATTTTCGTATTATGACATATTATATATATAATCACATGCACATGTTGTGCATAACTGATTACTGGGAGAATACCCTCAGAAAAATTGATGACTGCCCACACACATGTTGACACACACCAACACGCCTGCATACCCGCACAAGCACACATAGCCGCCTACATACATACACGCGCGCCTCACATACAGACACACACTGACGCATGCATACATACACGCAAACTTACACACATGCGCGTACGTGGCCCAACATACCCACACACATGTTTACACACACCGACGCCTACACACACGGAAGTCTACACACACGCGCCCACACGTGGCCCATCAGGCCAACACACATGTTTACACACACACACACAGACGCCTACATACACACATGCGCGCACACGTGGCCCAACATGCCCACACACATGTTGAGACATACAAACAAACACCTACATACTGACATACCTGTATATTAAGAACAACTATAAGAGCCCGTTTATGAGATGGTGGTGAGCATTACTAGAGTTTTTTTTTAATTTAAAGTGAGTAGCGGGAAAATGCTTGGAAAAGGACTTGACTTGGGAAATTCTCTCTAAATTAATCCTGATTGTTTATTCTCAGGAATCTTTGTCAAACAAATTACATATCGACGTGTGAGAGGTCTATAGTTTTTGGCAATAACGCTGTGCATCATCCATATAAATACTTTAATTCCCTTCACTCCTCGGGACTTCTTTGCATGCTTTTAGAATTTAGGGAGATATCTCAATAATTTTGTTGCGGAGTTTGAAATTGCCAATATAATTGGACCTCAATTAAATTCGCTACAGATTAATATGATTTAGAGTATTGTTCTTACAGCACTAGCAGCAGATCGGTTCACTGTTAAAAAAAATTCCGAAATGTTACTGGTTATTTCCGTGGAACCTCTCTCGATTTCACACGTTTTCACCTATTTCCCCGTAAAAACTAGTATCTTCACAAAAAAGTTTCCTGAATCGCTACAAGTTGCAAGCGTGCTGACTTGTCACTGTTGTGGAAAATATTTTTAGCAACCAGTTTAAAGATTGAATGAACGTGTTTATTAAGTGTATCGGCCTAAGGTTGCTTACGGCCCGTCCAGCGTGACTAAGCTCCCAACGAAATCGAAAAAGTCAGTGGCTAGCTACAGCTTTGCAAGAGATATGCTTGATTCCGTATTGCATAGCTTTGGCAGTGGTCGTTCTGAATTCTTATGGAGTCTTCTTGGTAAATCAGGAAGGTTCTAATCAATTACACTGAACCTACTTAATTTTTCTTGAAGTTTCTGTAGACATGACTGGCTTTAACAGGGGAGATTTCGCAGTTCTTCAGAAAGTTTCAAGACTAATTTCAGAAAGGTTACTGACTTTTAGCGGAAAACGTTCCTGGTTTTTCCAAGATATGTTTTGGAAGTAATTGGGCACATCAGCTGCCTATTATTTTCCAGGAACGTTTCTGAATCGGTTATACAGTGTTGGCTCATATTCCTTGCATCCCCATGGTCCCTGTATATTCCTTTATCCAATTTAAGTGATTGCAAAATCCAATTAAAATTTCTTACGTCGTCACCATCATGAAATCAAAAGCTCAAACGTACAACTATACGACATTTTTTACAATTATACGAAAACGCTACATACGGGAAGATTGTATTGTTCAGTGGGAATAATATGTCAGTCTCTCTTGATAAGGAAATGCGATAAATCAATTTGTTTCAAACCGCATAAAAAATGAAACGAAAAACGTTGCTTACTAATTAATTTCAAATCAAAAAGTACCTGCATAACATTAACTTAAGATAAACAGTTTTTTTTAACCCGAACAAGGTCGGGACGAGTCGCTAGTTCTTACATATTTGTGAAAATAAGTAATACTTTTATGAAAATGCATGAAGTTGCTGTACATAGTAAATTAACTAATCGCTGAAATTTACAGCTTTTTTACAGCTACTTGCAATGAGGGATGATTAAGAAACGTTTTTGTTGCATCAACTTTTTGGTGGTCCTCTAAATGCGTGGTTAATTTAATATTTATTGAAATCTCTGAGCTCAAGCACACCTTTTATCCGACAAATGTTACAGAATAATTGTACTTTACTTTCTCGAGAAATTCATTAAAATGTAAATTTTTGAAAGTGATGTAGTTTTTTTTTTTTGACCAATCACATTTGCGCAGTCACATTGCTTATTGTTCTCATTCGACTGTCCTTGGCGTTACGATGATTTTATTTTCCCCCCGCCTCTCTCTGCAGCACCACCATCGACCGGCCCTCACGATGCTGCTCCTCTAGCGAAAACCGTCTCGAGGTTGCGTCCATATCCTACACACACAAGCATGCAAACATACACCTACACACACACACACACACTCACACACACAAATACACACGTCTACATATACACACATACACACACCCACACACTCATGCCTGTACACAGACGCAAACACACACGCCTACACACACACACGCACATTCCCGCACAAAAACACGCGTCTACATATACGCACTCGTGATTTTGAAAAACATAATTTGAATTCAAAATGTCAAAACTCAAATTATTATTATTATTATTATTATTATTATTATTTTTTTTTGTGCGCTACTGTAAATATAGCGACTTTTTTGGGACGGAGAGAATAAAAATATTTCATATGAGGCAGTGAGATGCAAAGCGATGTAAAAGTTTTTAGTGAAACGCGTTTTAAAAGTCTATATCCTAGGTAGGCTTTTAATGAATATTTCTTCTATATAATAGCGTATAGCAGCACCCACCACGGCTACAAGTACCATCTCTTAACCCAAGACATAGGAGAGGTTTTTCTACCATTTAAACTAATTTTCTATAAATTTTAAATTTTGGTACTTACTCCCTTTGCTTCTCACTGCCTCATATGTTCCTGCAAACGAAGATTCAGATTTAGATAATTGTGCATACACACATATATAAAATCCTTATTTTTAAAATCAATAATGAAGGAGTCAATTCAACACACATTTTAACTACTTAGGAAATCTACAATTGTACTTTAAACTAATGTAAGCAATCCCAAAACTGCAGTCAACAGCTTAACAGACAAAATAATCTTAGGTAGCGAAAAACGAAGTGCCAACTTCTAAAGAACTGAAAGCCATTCGTTTATTGAGTTCGAAGATTCAAGGGAGGTTTTGTTGATTTTTTTTTTTTTTTTTTTTTACTGAGCATTTCTTTTCAAGAAAAAAAATCCGTTTCGAAAGGAATGCTCCAAATTCTTTTTGGGGAATTCTTTATACGCCGAGTATAAGGCGTTACAAACCAATCCTTACTCAGATTGACCGACTTCTTAAAAAATAAAAGGGAAATAAAATAACCAGTCTTAAAGTTGTGAATGGAATTCGAAAGAGGAGGATTATTTTCCTTTTAGGAAAACACTAATCTGAATTCTATCTTTAGGGAACGAGTTCTTAGAAATAGTGTCCACTGGAATACCTCCTAAGCCTTGGAAAAATACATTGTACGACAGCTGCTTTTTTCGCGAGCCATTCAAACGTTTAATTTTAAACAGAAGATTATAATTTGAAGATGACGATAATTCTTTAATCATTCAGCGATACGAAGCAAAATGATTTATCATCGCAAAAAGAAAAAAAAGCCCCAAATAACAATGTAACTAACATTAATAATAATAAAACAAAAAATGAAAATAAAAAGAGCGAAAAAGTCGCCTGAAATTAAATTAAATATAAATAAAAGGAAAAATTAATAAAAAAAGGTGCGAAAAATTTTATTGCCTTCGAAGAAAAAAATACCTCATCCTCATATATATAATAGCCTATGATCAACTAACGCACGTGTTTCAACAATGAAACTCCTGCCACGGCATGATAACTCGATAATACGTTTTGGTAATGTTTGACATGCAGGGAAAGGCTTTATTGTGACAAGGCTGAACTGGATCCGGTAACTTAACTATTTTACTGGCAAGACTTAATTCAGGGGAAACTGATTTGATTTCTTCTGGGCCATATGTCGAAATTTCTAAAGATCCTAGTGATAAAGAGTTAAAAACTAATTTCATCTGCTGTCAGGTCTGTTAAGTCTATTCCTTCAAATGTTAAACGCTCTGTTGCTCCATCTTATGCTAATTGAGCTAGATTTTATCTTTTACCTAAGGTGCATAAAGCTGGTATTCCTTTCAGGCCGATTGTTTCCCATACTGGTACGGCTTCGTACACACTTGCAAAATATTTAGTCTCTGTGTTTTCTCCTCTTAGAAGTCAAAAATTATTTACTATTAAAAATTCTGTTGAGTTTGTTAAAAAATTCATAGTTTCTTACCAAATAATTCTTTTATGGCTTCTTTTGATGTTAACTCGTTATTTACGAATGTTCCCGTCGAGGGTTTTTTTGTTATGCCTTCGTAGAAGACTTTCTGAATTTCATTTCACCAATACGGAAATAGGGGATTTAATTTTCCTAACCCGTACTTGTCTTAAACAATGTTCTTTTATTTTTAATGGGAAGTTTTATATTATGTTAGATAGTCTGGCTACGGGAAACCCACTTAGCTTCATTCTTAGTGATATTTACATGCATTATTTTGAGATTAAGCTGTTCCAAAAACTGCAGTTTCAATTTTATGTTCGGTATGTTGATGATTGTTTTGTTCTAATCACTGTAAAAACGATTCAGAAACGTTCCTGGAAAATAATAGGCAGCTGGTGTGCCGAATCTATGCCAGTAACATGCCTCGCAAAACCCAGGAACGTTTTCCGTTAAAACTCAGTAACTTTCTTCAAAAATTGCTTTAAGTATCAAGCATCACCTGATGGCAATTCTTGCAAAGTTACATAGCCCATAATTATTCGCTCCCTTTGGGAGTTCAGTCAGCATGGACGAACCGTTGTCGAGCTAAAGCCGGTACAGCTTATAAATACTCTCAGTGATTCTTTAAACTGGGAGCTAAAAATATTTTTTACAATAGAGAAAAGTCTGCATTCGGACAACTTGTAGCTATTCAGGAAACTTTTTGACAATGATACTTGATATTTCCAGGAAGTGGATAAAAACCATTGAAATCCCGAAACGTTACACGGAAATAGTCAGTAACGACTCGGAATTTTTTTACAGTGATGAACCAGAATCAGTTTGAGAGTGATGAGGTTTTATCTATTTTAAACTCCATTGATCTTCATATTCAGTTTTCTTGTGAGAAAGAACGGAATAATTGCATTTCATTTCTTGATGTACTTGTTTGTCGCACTGAAATTGGTTTTGAAACTACTGTTTATCGCAAACCTTTTGCTGTTTCTTTACCTCCTCATAGACTATCGTCTCAGCCTTCAAATCAGAAATATTCTGCTATGAATTCTTTTGTTTATCGCGCAATTAATATTTGTTCTTCATCGGAACTTCTTAAAGTGGAACTTAATTATCTGAAAGCGGTGGCAATTGATAGAGTTTATCCGCCAACTTTGATTGATTCCATTTATAAAAAACTTTCAAATAAATCCCAAACTAATGTTCTTAACCGAACCTTAATCAGAAAGAATTTGGTTGTTTTGCAATTCTTTCCATCTGTAAGCTATCACGTTGCTACGATTGTAAAACGTTTCCAATTCCAGGTGGTGTTCTCTCCTATTAATAAACTTTCATTCTCTTCTCTTAAAGATCCTATTCACCCTCTTAATTGCTGTGGAATTTATAGAATTAATTGTAGTTGTAAACTTGCCTATATTATACAGATTCGGCGTGCTTTAAAAATTCGCTTGAAAGAGCATCAAAATTATGTGAAAAAACAACAATTAAATAAGTGTAGTATTGCTCAACATTGTTGGGATTCGAATCACTCTTTTGATTTTAACTCTTATCAGATTATCCAAAAATGTCCCAATTCATTAGATCTTGACTTTTGGGAATCTTTTCATGTTTTGAGGAACAGTTCTAACTTAGTTAATGATCTTAAAGCAGTTTCATATTTTTCCAACATTTGGCTCCCATATCTTTAATACTGTCCTTTCCCCATCCCCCCTTTTTTTCCCATTCATTTTTATCTATCTTCCTTTTATTATTTTTACCTTTTTTGTCTTGTTGACACCCCTCCCCCCACCATTTTTTTCTATTTATCTTTATTTTTCCTTTTTTCGAAAATTTTTGTTTTATTTTATTTCGTGGTGTTTTTTTCTTTCATTCAGCTTTTCCTTTCTTTCGGTTCACGGTTACCGACATTTTCTTATTGTTTAAGCTTCGGCTTAATCTTTGCCCAATTGAATTCTTTCTTTCTGGGTTCCGTTCCTAATAGAAAGCTCTTGGCCTTTGCTTGCATTCCTATTGGTACCTGATCGGTTTATAATTTTCTCACTGGTGTTTGGCTAATCCGCTATTTTTATCTTTTTAGCTGCATGCTTATCTGCTCTTGGCTTTTGTCCGATGTCTCTTCATCCATAAGCTCATTACTTTTTGCACTGAAAAAAGGCGTTCCCTGTAACGCCAAAAAACGTGTCTGCTGTAATGGGCGAATTTGTGCTTTTTTTGACGTTGTTTTTCTTACTTTACTCTTCAGCACAAAGGTATTTATTTATCTTAAACGAAGACGTGGTCAACAATGAACGCTATTTACTGGAGTTTAGGATTAGTCCACCGGAGTTTGGGTTTAAATTTCAACTATCAAACTATTGCCAGGCGATTGCTTCGTTCAAATGTAGAAGCAATCTTCACCTGTCATATCTTGACGGGCAACTTTCTAGTTCAAAAATAAAAATGCTTCAAGAATTCAAGTGGTTCAACAGAAAAGCATTCTAGGTGTCTTCTTTGAAATTCTAAATTTTCAGAATCGAGCATTTTTCGAAATTAGCAATTCAATTAACTCGAAATAACGTTAGGAATACTCTCACCATTTTCGTTTTAGTAAAACCAATTGCACCACTCATTCCTATAATAATACTCTACTACAAAGTATTTTCCACGCTTAATTCTCTCTCTCTCTCTCTTTGAACCCGCACAATGTTTTGAAATCCTTAAACAGTTAAAACTAATCTTGAAAATTTGCTTAATCTCATTGTATGACTCCAAAATCAACAATAAGTAATTTCAAATTTCCCAAGTCAAGGTTGAATTCCCATGTAATCCAGTGATAATAAATGAAGCAATCCAGTTCCAGTTTTGGTTTGAATGCTACCAGATAATAACAAACTTTAATCTTGGTTAATAGTTAGATGTTTATCGAATAACTTCATTTCACAGTGGAAATTAGTTCTTCAGAGAAACTAATTGATTTCTCTCCCGTATGGGAAACTTCCACAGCAATATTCAGCTAATTAAACATTTAATTAGCTAAAATGTTCCCTGGAATGTTGCCGCGAAATATGTCTCGAACTATAATCGCCATTTCCATTAATCTTGTGCAAATATTTAAAATTTAGGAACTGTATTAATTTAGCTCAAGAATTGACTTTAATTACAACAGCATAAGTCTTAGTTGGTCACATTGCATTAAAAGAATTATCTAATGTTTAAAATATAATTTAAGGTATATGTATAAGACTATGGATGCTTCTAACATTAGTGTATTAGTAGTCATAGAAAAAAAAAACGAAACACTTTTAATTATTCGGCCATTATGCATGCCAGGAAGAAAAGAAAGACGTCATCCGACATGGTTTAAAGTCTTCTTTAAAACTACGTAGGTGAAATTTTGATAAGGGACCATATACAAAGTAAAATGAGCACGAAGTCTTAAATTTTCAAAGGGAACCCCTATTGTTTGCTACATAATTTTATTAAACAGCAAAATGCAGCCTGGGTACGAAATTTCATGGCATTCCGTGCAGTAGAATAGAAGTTATTAACGAAAAACGATTTAGGGACCGTCACCACATTGAAAACGCTACTTCCAATGTCTCGGCTTATCAAGTAACGAAATGTAAACAAAGAAAAAATCTTGATTATTCAGCTTAATTCATGATTTTTTTTTAAGTTCTGTTTTTTATTTTTTATAATTTTGTAATTCGACATTTTTTGCCAATGTTGCGCCACAAAGCAATGTAGGGTCGAAAACTTATTTTTTTTTTTTTAAAGAAAAAACTGTTAAAATATTTACTGATTTTTGTCTGTCTGGATTAACCTTCAAAAGACAAATGGTGTCTCGCTGGTCCCTCGCATATATCATCGTTTAGTAAATCGAACAATTGATACTTTGATAGTTGAAATTTTAACCCTAGCTCCAGTGGATTAACCCTATACTCCAGTAGATAGCGTTTATAGTTGATAACGTTTTCGTTTCTTCACTCTCCTAAAATGAGTCTTACTAGTAAAGCAGTTAAGTGATCCAGTTCAGCCTTGTCAAAATAAAGCATTTTCCTGAGTGTCAAACATTACCGAAAAAATGTTATCAAATCATTATGCCGTGGCGCGAGATTTATTGCTGATGAAGTCAGGAGTTGTTATATATATGAGTCGATCATTCATTGTTTTATATATGAGGATGTCAGCTATAGCATACTTTTTATGTGACAAAAGTTATGGATCAATGCTGCTATGTGACAAAAGTTATGGATCAATCCTGCTGTTGCCCCTTGAGAAATTCTTTAAAATATAAATTTTGCGAGTGATGCTGGTTTTTTTTCGGCACTGAATACTGAAAACTTTGCCGTAAATAAACTGCTAATTATAATAATTTGGAAATAAACATTAAAATTGATGCTGTTGTGACTTAATTGAAACATTTTTCAGCGATTCCATTGAGCTAGCTGTAATTCATCACAATTTACTTTCTCTGCATTTCCTAAGCCAGAAGCAAAATAGTTTGATAAGTCCAGGTTTTTCGCATCCCAAAAAGACGCTTCAATTCGTTAGGGCGGCTCCATTAACGACCACGTGAGATTGCCATTTAGCTATTAAGTTGTGCGTTCTTCCAACAACAAACTGGTAATTCTAGTATATGGGAAGGAGAAGCATCAAAGTAGTAATGTAATTAACCACACCCTAAGAAAACTTCGAAACGTCTCCAGTAATTTTCGGGCAATGTTCCGGGATATCACGGGTTTTGACCACTTTCCTGTAAAATTCAAGTATTTTTCAGAAAATTCTTCCTGAATTGCTGGAAGTTGCAAGAATGCAAACTTGTCAGTGTTGTGAAAAATATTTTTAGCTGCCAGTTTGAAGATTAACTGACTTTATCTGTTAAGTGTTCCGCATTCATTTCGATTTCAGTCCGTTCTTGACTCCTAAAGCGGTGGTATTTGTCTGCAATTTCCGTAGCTTTGGCTATAGCAGTAAATAGTGCTTTGAGAGCTATTCGGTTATAATTAATTATCTAAGTTTTCTCTGTTAGTTCCTGATTTGTTTTAGAGACGTGATTGACTTTTGTCGGAAATATTTTCGAATTATTTCAAAAATACTCCGAGATTGTTTGAACATAGCGGAAAACATGCCTGTTTTTTGAAAGATATGCTACTGGCAGAAATTGGTCACATACAGGATGATTAGCGAATAAGCCCTGATTTTAAAACTAAATATCTCTACAACAAAGATCGATAGCATGATGCAGTAAACTGTACGTTTATCAGCAATACTAAAAATGTTGTACAAAAGTTTAGAAAATTTAGTTACGAGAATCGTCAACAGATGGCGCTCTGTGCCGAAAACCCTTTCATTGAAAGGAGTCTGAAAATAAACTCGAAAATGTGAATTAGTCTTTGCAATCAGAATACAATTTCTTCAAATCGTTCACTGTTCGAAGCAATGACGTGGCGTAAACGAACAATGTAATTTGACATGGCGTCTTGCAATGTCTCAACGGAAATGAAATCACATGCACACCAATCAGCGATTCAAGCTCATTTAAAGTAGCTGGATTGTTTCCACAGACACTCTCTTTCGATGCGCCTCACAGAAAGAAGTCACAAGGAGTTAGATCGAGAAAATATGGAGGCCAACCTATTCCTGTGTCAGTAATACCAGTCGATGCCTGTTCAATTCTCCAACGCTATTTGATTGCTGACAAATTGTTCCAAAAGTTTAACGTAACGTGCAGTAGAACATTGAATCGGTTTTGAAAACTGTGACGTGTTGCCGTAGGAATGTGTTGTAATCGGTGAAATTCCAGTACCAAAAACACACGTTCTTCAATGGAATGCATTGTTTCACTTTCTACGCTAGCCTCTTTTCAATATCCAACAGTCGTACTGATCGCTTTTTAGTTCGAAGCACATTTTAAAGGCTATTCGCAAGTCATTGTGATAATAGTGCCGCCTGTTGACAATACTTGTAACTAAATCTTCTAATCTTTTGTGCACGATTTTTACAGTTTTGCTGATAAACGCACCGCTTACTGCATAATTCTATCTATCTTTCTCGTAGAGATATTTAATTTTGAAATCAGGACTTATTCGCTGATCACCCTGTAGCTGCCCATTATTTTGCAGAAACGTTTCTGAATTGTTTTTACAATGTAGTACAAAAACGTTCGTGTGTTGCTACAAACTTAGAACGGAGAATGTTATAAATTAAGATGCTTGACTGTGTGAATGCAACACTACGTCTTGCTTTGTGTACCTGTAAATTTTTCTTTTTTTGTTGTAACTGTAGTAACAATATTGACTTGTTTTGAGATTAGAAAGGAGAACATGTGCGTCATTACTTAATGAGCTGATAATAGGACCAGGAAGTTTCATTCGCATTGCCACTGATCACTGGTAGAAACATACAAAAGTATTAACCATGAACAACCCCAACAAGGATTTTTAATATGATTTTTCTTTAAAAAATGATAGCTACAAACGATGTATAGCACACCTAGTAACTAAAAATTAATGAATACTTTTGAATTAATGCCTATCTAAGAAAGAGAGAGGAATTTCACTGTTCTAGCATTCATTTGTTAACTGTACTCAAAAAAACGAAAATGGCTCATCTCAGATGAAAAATAGTTTTGCCAGATTACTTGACCTCTTCCTGAATTGTGAAACTGATTCAAAAATGTTCCTGGAAAATTATAGGCAGCCGATGTGCCCAATTTTTGCCGGTAACATACCTTGCAAAAATCAGGAACGTTTTCCGCTAAAAGTACCTTTCTGAAATTATGCCGGAAGCTTGTTGAAAAATTCAGAAATCTTCCGTTTTGAAGCAAATTGTGTCTTTAGAACGTTAGAGTCAACCTAATTAGGCATAACTAAGGCTCCTATATCAGGGGAGCTGACTTATCCGACATTTTGGTTCCAAAATTGTCGAGCGAAAAAAATAATACTTGTACAAAAGCCTCGTTGCTGGTGACCTAGCTTCAGCTGTGTTGCCTGATTGATGTTTGACTATTTTATTCTGTAGACGAAGACGATTTAATTAATACAAACTAGAAACAAATAGGGTGTGAAAATGAGGTTTATTACAGTAAACATTTCCCGATACATTTTTGTTGAATTTGTGAACTAAGTTATCCTTCTAGATTCACCTTAAGTGATATTTTACTCAACATCAATTGTTTTACGACACAGCAACCAACGAATATTATAACGTATTCATAAATACTCGAAACGAGGTTGGATCCAATTTCGACTTGGAACCAAAATGTCGGATAAGTCAGCCTATCCTATTCAAGAGCTCTAGGCATAACATAATAGCTTGGCACCAACTTGATATAGAACCCCATTAGTGGACAGGCCGATTAATATAACACCAGTCGTGTCTCTGGAACTTAAGGGTAACCTTATGTAGGCATAATATAACAGCTTGGCACCTTCTTGATTTATTACGAAAGTTCCATAAACAGAAATGCAAACACGGCCAAAGTTGGGCCAGTAATTCAAGCAAGTATCGAGAATTTCGCTGCCCTGCAATTCTTACAAAGCAACGTAATAGCATACTTATTCGCTTCCTTTGCGAGCTTGCGCAGCATGGACGAGTCATAATAGACGTGAACTCGATACGTTTTATAAATACGCTCAGTTAATCTTTTAACTGGGAGCTAAAAATATTTTTTACAACAGTGAGAACAGTGTAGCAAGTCAGAAAACTTTTCGTCAATGATACTTGATTCTTCCAGGAACGTAACACGGAAATACTCAGTAACGTTTTGGAACTTTTTTAACAGTGTTTAGTGAGAGTAGTCTGGGCCCTGTGCACAAAAAAATCTGCATCGAATTATCCAAAATAAAAGGAAGCATATTGTTTGTAAACACTGAAATTTTCTTTCCCTTTACCCTAACTTTCTCTACGAAATTATTTTATTATTTTGAAGAACTTAATCGTGCAACGATATGAAAAACTTTTTAGTAAGACACCTGTGGGTCTCAGAGGCCATATCTCAGATTCAACTTAAATGCGTTCAAAATGTCAGAATCCCTACGCATTACACCGAATTTCTTAGCTTGTAGACGTTGCAGGAGAGAAAACAGTTCTTCTCACCTGCTATTTAAACAGTACAAAGAGAAAGGTTTCAACGATGAGATTTCTTAAGGACTTTTTACATTATTTACTTTCTGTGCGGTTGAAAAAAAGCGGTAGAAACTAATCAGAGCTCTTGGCAAGCACTGACAACGTCAATAGAGATGGTTTGTTGTTTTTCGCGTCAGGTGCAAAAAGTTTTTCCATTCCTAGTAACTCAGTAGTTGTCATTCAAAAAATGTCATAACCAGATAATCTCACTGTAAAAACGATTCAGAAACGTTCCTGGAAAATTATATGCAGTTGATGTACCCAATTTCTGCTAGCGAAAAACCTTAAAAACACCAGGAACGCTTTCCGCTAAAATTAAGTAACCTTTCTGACATTATCCCGGAAGCCTTCTGAAAAATTCAGAAATCTTCCCGTGTGAAGCTTGTCGTAGCTCTTCAACTTTAGAGTAAACTTAAGTAGGAATAATATAATAGCGTAGCATCTTCCTAATTTATTAAGAACTAGTGGTACCCGCACGGCTTTGACCGTGATAGAAAAATTAAAAGGTCTTTTGGTTCGCCTGCATATTTACAAATAATGTATGGAGAATTTTCTCGCCAATTGGCTTGTACCCATGTTACGGTTCCACGTTATGATAATTTTGTAACTCGCCAATTGGCTTGTGCCCATGTTACGGTTCTTCGTTATGATAATTTCGTAATTTACTCGTCCATCTTATGATAATTTTGTTCTTAAAATTGGAATAGAAAAAGGACCACATCGAATTTTCGAAAAATCGCTTCAAGGTGCACTCTCCCATGCTATAAAATAACTTTGTGCCAAATTTCACGAAAATCGGCCGAACGGTCTAGGCGCTATGCGCGTCACAGAGATCCAGACATCCAGACATCCTCCGGACATCCAGACCGAGAGACTTTCAGCTTTATTATTAGTAAATAAGTTCCATAAGCAGTATTGCTAACATGGGCAAATCTAAGCCAGAATTGCAAGTAAGTATCGAGAATTTTACTTGCCTTCGATTTTTGCAAAGTAACGTAGTCCCACCCTTTGGTAGCTTAATAGAACGAAATTGTTTGCCTGAAGCCGATAGACTTTATAAATACGCTCAGTTAATCTTTAAACTAGGAGCTAAAATTATTTTTCACAACAGTGAGAAGTCTGCATTTGTGCAACTTGTAGCCATTCAGGAAGCTTGATTTATCCAGGAAGTGGATCGACATGATAAAACCTATGAAATCCCGAAACGTTACACGGAAATACTCAGTAACGTTTAGGATTTTTTTTAGTGTGGCTCAGAAGTTACAATATATTTGATTATTCTTTAACTCATATATTTAATGCAAATATAATCAATGTAATATCTTTATCTTTATTGTTATTATATTACTAATAATAAAGCTGAAAGTTTCTCTGTCCGGATCTCTTTCTGTCAGGATCTCGGTGAAGCGCATAGCCCCTTGACCGTTCGGCCGATTTTCATGAAATTTGGCTCCAAGTTAGTTTGCAGCTTGGGGGTGTGCACCTCGAAGCAACTGTTCGAAAATTCGATTTGCTTCTTTTTCTATTCCAATTTTAAAAACACAATTATCATAAGATGGACGAGTGAATTACGAAAGTATCATAGCGTGGAACCGTAACATGGGCACAAGCCAATTGGCAAGATACGAAATTATCATAACGTGGAACTGTAACATCGGTACAAGCCAATTGGCGAGAAAATTCACCATAAATTATTTGTAAATATGCAGGCGAAGCAAAATGCCTTTAAATTTATCTATTTCGGGTAAAGCTGTGCAGGTACCATTAGTTTTCAATAAAGCTGAAAATAGTTTAGCCAATTTTAAGCCACATCGGGTTCAGAATGGGCGAGTTTTTGTGGAGCACGTACTTATTAAATATAGTAAGTGCTGACTAATTCCGGAAGGGGTTATCTCACGAACACTTCCAGTGAGCGTGAGAGAAGCAAACAAAAATTGTAAAAAGAAATGTTTATTGTTATTTTCAAACTATTTAGTAGCATCTTTTAAGTATGAAATCAACACAAACGTTAAACATTAACAGCACTTTAGTTTATCAAAAAACTTCCCTTTGAAAATCAACTTAGTTAACTGAAAGAAAAGTTTAAAAACTCTTCTTTGCTAAGCAAATGCAAACCACTAGATTTCAGGCTTTTCAAAGAAAAGCGGAGAGTTTTGGATAAAAATTTGTATGTAAGGGGAATAGCAGAACATTTAAAAGTTGAATTGAAGTAGTCAAGCCCAACGATTTGTTTAATGTCAGTTCTCAATTGAGAGTAAAATTTCGTGACTTCTTTTGTCACGGAAAAATGTGAACACTTCCCTTGAGCGTTCTGTTTAAAAATACTTCGAGAAACTTGAGCTAAGTTTCTTACAAGAGAAAAGAGACTTAAAGTTAAGGATGTTTCTTTTATTTAATCATTATTATGAAAGTAAACAATTATGAATATTTTAAGGAAGCAAAGATAAAGTTTTGGCTTTAAAAGAGAAGAGTTTTTATTTACTTAGTTTAAAAGGAGTTTGTTTATAAAGTCGTCTTTACTGATGCCAAATAATAAAGAACGAATGAGTTTTAACTGGAGAACTATTGGAAAGTTTTTTTAATGGAAGTTTTAACAAGGTCATGTGATTTTCGTTATTAAATTCTTGTTAAGGAACTTGAAATATGCACACGATAATAATATCCCAATATTGTGGTACCATTTTTTTTAAACAGATTAAGGGAAAGACAAAAAAAAAAAAAAAAAAAAAAAAAAAACAGCTATTTCAGATCAAATTTCTTGATTAAAAAAGGAATATAAAAACTCTAAATTCAACTACTTTCCTGGTTCTATCAGCAGATGTTTCTTATTATTTTACTTCTCAGGGCAAGAAAGGTAAAGCACAGAATATTTAGAAATCTAAGTTGTAAATTATTCTTTTAACATCAGCTTTTCTATTCTTAGGCTGTATATATTCGATTTGTGTTTCAATCTCAGTAGATCCGTTCCTTTTCAGAAATAATTGTAAATCCAGTAAATAATATGTTTCCTTCAAATTTAAGGCATTTTGACTGACGGAAAGAAAAATGTAGTGTAGTACTTAAAACAGATTTTTTAAATTTCGAAGGACTTTTCCTATGAAATTCACTGCATAAAATGTCGAGTTTTAAAGGAAGAAGCAAGGATTAAAATTGCATAACAAAAAACGAAAATAAAAGAAATAGATTTAGACTTAGAAAAATTATATATACAATCATAACAAAAAAAAAAAGAAACACTTTTCATTATTCGATTATTTTGTGTAGTCAAAAATAAAGACAAATGTCTTCAGACATGGATTAAAGTGTCCTTTAAAGCTGTGTGAATTAAATTTTGATAATGGACTATATTCAAAATAAATAAGCACAAAATCTGAATTTTCTATTTTTTTACTTTACTGTAAAAAAATTCCGAAACGTTACTGGTTATTTCCGTGGAACGTTTCGTGATTTCAGAGGTTTTCACCTATTTCCCCAAAAAATCAAGTATATTCGCAAAAAAGTTTCCTGAATTTCTAAAAGATGCACGAATCAGACCTTGCACTGGTGTGAAAAATATTTTTTGCTACCAGTTTAAATATTGACGGAGCGTGTTTATTAAGTGTATCGGCTTTATATTGCTTACGGTCCGTCCGGATTAACTAATCTTCCAATGGGAGCAAATAAGTCACTGGATAGCTACAGCTTTGCGAGGTTCTTGCTTGCAATTTCCGCGTAGCTTGGCCATCGTTGCTCTAATATTTCTGGATCTAATCAAATAAATTAAACCTATTTAATCTATTAAGAAAGTTCACGACTGGCTTTAATAGGGGAGATTTCTTAATATTTCAGAAAGGTTACTGACTTTTATCGGAAATCGTTCCTGGTTTTTGCAAGATATGTTACTGGTTGAAATTGGGCACATCAGCTGCCTATTATTTTCCAGGAACGTTTCTGAATAGTTTTTACAGTGTTCATAATTCAGTTTTTGCTTTAGAAGCAGCTAAGGTACCGAACTTCAATGAATTCCAACAAGTAGAACAGAAGAAATTAGCAAAAAATGGTAGGGGGGGGGGGCGTCCGCATATAAAGTGCTACATTCAAGTTAACCGACCAACTCAGAAGAATTTATTAAATTTCAATCTCCTTTTTCTGAGGAAACAACTGAATCTTCTCGCTCCAACGCATAACCTTTATGATTTTAATTGAAAATTTTTGGTTTTTGTTTAAGTCGTTTATTTTCACTAACTTGGAAAAATAAATCTTACGGTTTCAGATTTCAAAAAAAAAAAAAAAGAAGTTTGCTTAAACTTAAATAGAAGAGCTTTCTTTTTTTTTTTTTTTTTTTTTGACTCACTAGAGTAGGTAGAATAAAGCTTCTGGGGGAGGGTGGAGGTTGAAAAATCCTTGCAGGCAAATAAACTGCAGTATTCTTGCAGTTTATTTTGCCTGCAGTATTCTTTAGAGGGCAGGTTACTGAACTGTAAAAACGATTCAGAAGCATTCCTTGAAAATAATAGGCAGCTGATGTGCCCATGTTTTGCCAGCACCATATCTCTCAAAAATAAGGAACGTTTTCCGCTAAAATTCTGTAACCTTCCTGAAAAATTCTGAAGTCTTTCATTTTAAAGCCAGTCATGTCTCTGGAACTTCAGAGTAATCTTAAGCAGGAATAATATAACTGCTTGGCACCTTTTTGGAGCTATCTTGATTTATCAAGACAGCTCCAAAAGCAGTATTGCAAACATGGCCAAAGCTAAGCCAGAATTGCAAGCAAGTATCAAGCATCTCACTTCATTGCAATTCTTACCAAGCTACGTAGTCCTTACATATTCGCTCCCTCTAGGAGTTTAATTAGCAAGGACGAGCCATTATGGAACCGATGCAGATACAGATCGTAGATAAAATGAGCCAGAGCGAAGCTCTTTTACTCAGTATGAAGGATGAGACGTGATGGAGTTGACATAAGTGAGGTTTAGAGGGGGGGGGGGGGGTGGAGGATAATAATAAAAAAGAAAGAAAAAAGGAGTCGTTTCAGGGCCACTCTATTTACATATTTACATACACACATCATGTGTTAAATGCAGTGTGTAATGGATAAAATGAGTTGGATAATCATAGGTACCGAATAAATAAGAAAAACTTGGATAAGATTATATACATGAAGTTGAGTAATACATGAAAATGAGTATAATACATTATTTACAATGAACGATGCCATGACATGGAGAACAAACTGTCAGACCAAACCTGGCAGTTTGTAGCAACACCCACGAAGGGGAGCTAGTGACCGAGGTCACTAGCTATACTAGGGTTGCTAGTCCTAATATAGGAGACTAATGAAATGTGTGTGGAATGAACATAGAGTCTGACGGTAGATTTTTTCCGCCACAGTTGAAGGTGTACAACCCCTGTTCACATGAATTAGTGGGTGGTGTGATTTTCGAGTTTCGTGAAAAAATGTGTTGAGGAATCAATATTAAAGTCAATAATATAATTGACTCCGGAGTCATTGTGAAGGGTAGCGTTTGAAACGTACCACGGAGCCTTGAACATTTTTCTTAACATCTTGTTTTGAATGGTTTGAATTTTGGAAATGTTGGTTTTAGCAGCGTACCCCAAGCGGGTATGCTGTAGACGAAATCTGGTCTAATGATGGTCGTGTATAGTAGAAGTCTATTTTTAGTGCTAAGGGAGTTGGTTTTATTTAACAATCCGTAGAGGTAGCCGATCTTTGTGTTGGCTTTTTTAATGACATTATCGATGTGTGGTTTGAAAGTGAGGCCCCTATCAAGGTACTTGGCAGTTTTAGAATACTGAATTAAATCATCGCCAACGTAGATGGGCTTGGGATACTTTTTAAGGTCATTTTTGAAGAAGCATATAGCTTGGGTTTTGCTGGTATTAATGGCGATGCGCCATTTATTGAGGTAATCAAGTATGACATCTACATACTTTTGGAGTCTATGTCTTGCAAAACTTCTGCAGTGGTCATCAGCAAAAAGACAAGTTAGGTG
The DNA here is from genome assembly GCF_026930045.1 of Uloborus diversus. Lineage (NCBI taxonomy): Eukaryota > Metazoa > Arthropoda > Arachnida > Araneae > Uloboridae > Uloborus > Uloborus diversus. The sequence continues at coordinate 153,890,615 of NC_072738.1, read as the reverse complement.
TTAGTCATATTAGGGGAAGTCGTATGTATAGATGTTCGGTCCAATCGCCGACCCTTGAGGCACCCCAGCTATAATTTCGTGTTTATTATATAAACAATCATGAATCATTATGGATCTTTATAAACACTCTGAGTCAATCTCTAAACTGGGAGTTAAAACTATTTTTACAACAGAGTAAAGTCTGCATTCAGACAACTTGTAGCAATTCAGGAAACATTTTGACAATGATACTTATTATTTCCAGGAAGTGGATAAAAACCATTATAATCCCGAAACATTATACGGAAATAACTACATGACAACGTGCTTTTAAAATTACATAATGCTATTTGGGTGTTGTAATTCTGAAGTCGGTTTTCTAAGTAGTTTTTGTTTCATTTGGAGCATTTATTTTGTTGCGCCACTAGCAACGATTTGACAAAGTATAATGAAAGCTCATCGGATGCCCTGCTATCCCCCAAAAAATTGTTTTAGAATTGGGTGTGACATTTTATTTTCCTTCTCAGTAGTTCATTTTTGCAAAATAAATGTTACTATGAACAAAATATCTTTTTTCACCTGACGCGAAAAACAAGAAACCATCTCTTAATCGCTGGCAGTACTTCCCAAGTGGTCTTATTAGTTACTACCAGTTTTTTTCAGCTGCTTGGGAAGTAGATAGCGGAAAAAGTGCACTAGCGTATTCATGTGTTGTATGAAGGAATATTTTAAAAATTGAAATAGCAGGCGAGAAGAATTGATTTTTTGCCTGCAACGGTTGTGAGTAAACAGATTTGACATAACTCTTATTATAGAAATTGACCGTTTAAATGCAGATAAGCTGTACATGACCTCAGAGAGCCACAGGCGTCCTACTAAAGTGTTTCTCTTGTCGTTGCATAATTAAGTGTTTCAAAATGTTAAAAGAATTTGTAGGGTAAGTTAGGGAAATGGGAAAGAATATTGCAATGTTTAAAAATTTGACGTTTCCTTTTACTTCGGATGGTTTGAGGTAGAATATTTTGTGCACGAAGTTCAAGACTACTGTCACTGAGTTAGGCTGATTATGAAAAGTTGTTTTTATTTGATTGAGTGTTGACGAATGAAGTCATTTAATATTTTACCTAGGACCCCTTGAAAGGACAGGACGACATATCCGAGAATTTGGTTCCATGACAACTTTGGGTCCATAACTGTGTTTCTAGTATTTATAGGTATGTTATAATATTCTCTGATTGCTGTGTCGTGAGGCAATGGATGATAAGTTGAGTAAAATTTCATTAAGGTAAATCTAGAAAGATAACTTAGTTCACAAACTCAGCAAAAATGTCTCGTGAAATGTTTACTGTAATAAACCTTATTTTCAAACCTTATCTGTTTTTAATTTGTATTAATTAAATATTATTCATTTATATAATAAAATAATTAAACATCAATTAGGCATCACATCTAAAACTTAGACAGCAGTTTTCTGCAACGCGGTTTTTGTAAAAATACTAATTTTGATCCCCGACTATTTAGGAACCAAAATGTCGGATGAGTTAGCTCCCCTTGTATAGTGCCCTTACTCTTACCCTAGAAACTACGGCGGGAATGGAAACTCTTCATTTATTTACCCATGAGGCTGATAAAATAGATAATAGCGCCATAACACAATCAGTTCAGAAGCTTCAGACGTTCTCAATAGACAATTCAGACAATACTGAATCTGTGGCTAGGGGCGCTCTGAAATAAAATTTTTGGTTGGGAAGAAACTTCTCTATATGCCAAGCTGAATTTCAAATTTTTCAGAACGATAAAATACGGGGTTACAAACATATCTACATCCAATGAAAAGGGACATTCGTGCAGTTGAAAATTGCAATATTGCAGTTTTGCCTCCAAACTTGCTGAATCGTTAGACAACAATTGCTGAGTATTGAAACTTTTTGGAAGGTCGCAATGAACTTAAGTGACCTATCATCGGGGCACCCCTGTTTGTAGCCTGTTTGATTTTCAACATAAAAAAGCTTTGAAGTCAAAAAGCAGGTAAGGTACCAATTATAATTGAAGTCTGACGATAGAATACAAGTTTAAGTTTTCAAACGTGAATTTCTATTGTTTGCTACATGAATGAGTTTTTAAGGTTAAAAGTTGCGGGGGTACAAAATTTCATTGCATTCCCAGGAGTACAACAAGAACTGTCACCGAAAAACTATTCGGAAACCTCCACTGCGTATAATAAACTTCTTTCCAAGTCAAAGTTTACCAGTCAACGCAAAAGTTACTATAGAATAAGTTAAAAATACTGAGCTGAGTGCAATACAACCGACATTTTTGTCTGTAAATGTAGATGAAAACATATTTCAGAGCGTTGTTAGGTGAATTAAGTAGAGGACATTAAAAAAAAAATAATAATTTGAATTTTGACATCCTGTATTCAAATTATGTTTTTCGCAATCACGAGTGTGTTTGTGTGTAGGCGTGTGTGTTTGTGCCTATGTGCAGGCATGTGTGTGCGTGTGTGTGTGCATAGGCGTGTGTGTGCGTGCGCGTGTGTGCGTGTGTGTATGTGTGTGTGCGTTAGTGTGTGTATTTGTGTGTGCGTGCGTGGGTGTATTTGTGTGTGCGTGCGTGTGTGTATTTGTGTGTGTGTGTGCGTGTGTGTGAGTAGGTGTGTGTATGTATGCGTGTGTGCGTGTAGGATATGGACTCAACCTGGAGATGGTTTTCGCTAGAGCAGCAGCACCAGGAGGGGCCCGTCGGCGATGGTGCTGCAGCGGGAGGCGGGGGGGGGGGGAAATAAAGTCATAGGAACGCCAAAATCAGTCAAGTGAGATCAATAAGCAATGAGATTGCTCAAAAAATCTCAAATTCAATTTAAAGCTTTGAAACCAATATACAGTAGTACCTCCTTTAAGGGACACCTTTATTAAAGGGATTTTTTTCTGGTCCCAATCACTTTGAATAGGGACCTTCATGTATTTAACCTCTTAATAAGGGACAGTCACAGAGAAAAACTACAAAGAAAAAAAAAACCATAAATGCATTAGAAATATCAAAATTATTGGAATTCAAGGTATACATTTTGTCCAAAAATTAACTGGTAAAAGTTTGTCGTTACATTAACATGCAAATAAACAAATATGTATTCTAAAATTTTTGCTGAGATTTAAATTCATGTTTTTTCCTTTCATCAATTTCTTAACATGGGCTCAGCCTCGACAGATAGTGTGAAGCCCTTGAAAAGATTTATATAGAATAGAAGTATGAAATGTACATTTTTGCATTGCAAATTACTTGGTACCAAAGAAATCCATATAACACATTAATTTAAAATTGCTATGAATGAAAATCAGGTACAAAACTTTGATGCAACAAAATGTTTCATAAAATTTTAATGTTTTTTTTTCCACTTTGAATAATTCTGAATTGCACTCAGTATATATGAAACATTTTCAGTATGTAATCTTAAATGCTATTTGTTTACATCTTTTATGAAATTTAAGCGAGTGAAGTACACAACAAGCATCTATTCATCTACCTCCGAAGAAGGGACAGCTCTATTTAAGGGACAAGTTGCCTTGTCCCCTTAGTGTCCCTTTTTGAGAAGTTCTACTGTACTAAAAAGAGTTGAAGTGGCACAATGGTAACCAAAATGGTTGAAAATTGCCATTAATGTATTGAAACAGGTTAAATCTTAAATATATGCATAAGATAAAATACGTGACACTTGTAAAGAATTTACTAGTATAGAATTTAGTTTCTGAGCGCACAAGATGCACGCTTGGAAAATGCCGAACGTATATCTGCTATAAGTTCGCTAATTTTGGTTATCATGAAAAAAGCATACAATAAAGAAATAAATAAATTGCACAAACGCTCGCTAAGAGTTTCTCTGTTACTCAATCATTACATTTCCAGAACGGAAATGTCATATTTCCGTGATTTAAAAATGTATTTATTACGAACATATCACGGCATCATCTCGTTTTCTGACGAAAACAATTTCTTGTCTTCTGATCATCTGAAGACTGAAACACGCTTGAAGATTTTCTTTTCCATTGTGTGAGCCACCCTTTAGTTTTTTCTGCTTTCGGTTATTGTTTCAAATAAAAATGAATAGGATGTACTTTAGGAATATTTTTGAAAAATGTCGACTAATAAGAATAGGCTGTTTTTCTTGAAAGCGACTATTCAGCTTGTACAATTTTTCTGCTGATAGCAAAAGTCATTGAAATTAAGTTATTGTAAGAAATTTAAAACAGCTGTCTTCTAAATCTTATGACATTTTTATGCTTTTAATGTCATTTAGAAAAAACAGAACTATTCAAAATAATTACTTTTTCTCATTTTAAGAAGCACCTAATCCAAGTTTTTAGCAATGATTTTTATTTTTGTAAGAAATAACGAATTTTTGAAGCATTGCGATAAGTGTATTTAATATATTTTTTATTTTTTTACATTTGGAGGAAAAGGATAATCTTAATCAGCTAGATTGAGCTTTAAGAACATCTTGCTTCCTAAAGCATTACTGAACGGTGCATTACTAAAACGCGCTGGTTACAATATTAAAAGGGAATGCTTATTTATTATTGTATTTAAAAATTATATTACAAGGGCTGTTTGTGATGAAAATTCAGTCTTTTTTTTTGTACGAAAAAAGTGTGCCACATTTTGTTATAGTTGTCCTAACTAGAATGTTAACTAGTTTTAACTAGTTAACTAGTTAACTAGTTTTAACTAGTTAAATTAGAATGTTAAAACATTCTAATTAAACTGAAATATATAATCCTACTCGCTTTGTCCAAAACCCCTCCCTCCCCCATTCGCTTTAGGTCTTATCATGTGCCGAGTGGGACTTTGGACGTGTTACATTTTTAATCATTTTTATCTAATAATAATCTAAAGTAATACGTTATGTGTAATACTATTTTTATCTATCCTTACATAAGAATCAAATACCACTGTTTCAGAATTCAAGGCTTTATGGTCCCTCATACAGTAGTAATAAAATGGATTAACCGTCAATTACAATTGCTGTAACAAAATCCCATTAGTATCTACCATTTTTTTAGCATTAAAACTGTACATAAAATAAAAGTGGATCACGCAGTTATAACGATTACAGTTGATCAGTCCTACAATCACTGGAATTCGTGGGTTAAAGCAGATGTGTTTAGCCTGCGATGGTATTAAATCATGCTAGTGGTTATCAATCAGGGGTTCCTAATCTGTGGGTCACAATCCGAAAGGGGTCACGAAGCATTTTTTAGGATGTCGCGACATTATCCCAATCTTATCATTGCATAATTGAAAAAATTGAGAACATAAGAGAAAAATAGCATAATTTTAGAGTAGCATCAATACTTGAGCGCAATGGTAAATCCAGGAGAAGGACTGTAGGGCTACAGCAATCTCCCCTCCCCTTCTCATTTCAGAGTACCTGATCCCCTAACGTCCTGTAAGATTATTTTAAGTTTTAGTTCAAAGACCAATCTCTATAAAATTCCACGAAAACAGTTCCGAATTTGCTCCCTCTAACATCATTCAAAATCGTCTACAATTTCGTTTTTGGAAATTCAATTTGAATAAAATTCTGTAAGAGATTCTCTAAATTCCGTGCCTTATCCTGAAAGATGTCCTGTAGTTACGTACTTAAGACTTAAGTTTTGAAGTATTCCGGGGAAGAGTCTTGAACCCCATTCCGACCATTAACTTCATAAAAACACAGCCAAGAAATGGGCTTTTAGGATTTTAATTTCAAAAAAAAAGAAAAAAAAAAATCCGGACGAGAGTCCCCGAACATATCCATTTCTTATTAAAGATCAGCTATTATCTTGCTTTTTTGACTTAAATTTCGAAAAATTTCCTTGGAAAAATACTCGAAATTCTCTCTTCTCCCACATTATTAAAACTGGTCTAAATTTTTGTTTTTAGAACTTCAATTCAGAAAAATTTCCGAAGGAGGGGAGCTTCCGAATCCAAACCTTTTTCCTTGTGTTTACAAATATGGCCTATAATTACGTTTTTAGAATCTCAAATTCAAAAATTTTCCGCGGAAAGGTCACCCGAACCCCTTCTTTTCCCTCAAGTTTAACAAAGATAATCCACAACTGAGGTTATTTAGGACACATCACTTATATTTTCGAAAATCAGAGAGCATCTCCGATCCATCTCCCCCATCGTTAAAACTTGACTAAAACTTCATTTTTAAGACATCAACTTCTAGAAATTTCAAAGCCCATCTTCGAGCTTGAACCGTTAGTAAAAGTCCTTGAACCTCTCCTCCTCCGAATATCACAAGAGGTAGTTTAACTGCAATTTTAGAACTACAATTTCCGAAGAAGGACCGTCGCAAATGTTACACATACGACTGCAGATTCTTATTGTTATCTAGAAAGCAGCCCGTCAAGGTATGACGGATGAAAATCGCTTCTACATTTGAAAGGAGAAATTGCCTGTTTGGTGATATTTTGCTAGTTGAAATTGTAACCCTAACTCCAGTGATTCATTGTTGACAGTTTTACCAGTAAAACTGTTACATTACTGGATTGAGTTTAGCCTTGTCACAATAGAACCTTTCGCTGCATTTTAAACATTACCAAAACATATTATCAAATTATCATGCCTTGGCGCGAGTTTCATTGTTGAAGCACGCAAGTTACTTGATCATCGGCTATTAATTATATGAGGATTCTCTTTCTCTGCTTATGTAACGTAATTCTCTTAGTTTGATAACTCATATGCTAATAATGACACCTCCCCCTCCTTCCCTTTAAGCATAAATCTGGACTCTCTCTCTGTCTCTTGCTATATAAACGCCCTCCTCCCAAGTTTTTGGTCTCGCGACGCAGACCCCGATCTACGTAGTAACAGACCTCGGAGAGGAGGGAGCAGTGTCCTGAAGAGGCCCGTGGCGTTCAGTAGAGTAGAAATCCAGAAGGCCGTTAAAAGCCCTGCTGATTTTTTACAGGGGGCCCAAAATTTTTAGACGCAAGAATTTTAAAACAGAAATATGCATTTAGCATTATCGAGATTTTTTTTTTCTTTTTGCAATGATTGTGAAAAAAAAAAAAAAACAAAAACAAAAACAATAAGCTTAAATAAATTAATAAAAAAACATTAAATTTAAATAAAATATCTCAAGCACTTTGAGCCATTATGTAAAATATGCGCTGACACACACACACATAGAGGGGAAACATAGGGACTCTCCAGGTATTTAGTTGGTGAAAAGGGAGTTGCGAAATGAAAAAGGTCGGGCTAAGTTAGAACTGCAAGTAAGTCTCCAGCGTCTCGCTTGCAATTCTTGCAAAGCTACGAAGTTCATACTTATTCGCTCCCTTTGGGAGTTTTATTAGCAAGGACGAACCGCAAACGCACTGAAGCCGATACACCTTATAAATACTCTCAATTAATCTTTAAACTGGGTGCAAAAAATATTTTTACAACAGAGAGAAGTCAGCATTCGTGCAACTTGTAGCCATTCAGGAAACTTTTTGTCAATGATACTTGATATTTCCAGGAAGTGGATAAAAACCATTGAAAGCCCGAAACGTTACACGGAAATAGTCAGTAATGTTTCTGATTTTTTTTTTACAGTGCACCTTTTGAAACCAAAATGTCCGTCCTAGACGTCAGCTTCGTTAATATTTATTACTATAGCTTTTACCCGCGGCTTCGCTTACGTTGATGTGGTTTTTTTCAATCGATTCAAGTTAACGGTCAACACAGGCAGAGGTCAAATAGTTACTAAAAATGGTTTGTCTCCAGTTTTGCTGACATTTCAAATTGCCTGCACCTTTAAATGTATCAAAAGGTATGATTAAAACTGAAAATCAGGTTCAAGGGGGGGGGGGGGGGTAAATGAAATGTCGGCAAACCTGGGAAGACACCCAAAAAATCACATAAAATAAATTGCGAAAACGTTAAGGAGATTTAAAGAAGTTAGTTTGAGTAATTCTCAAAAAATTCAATTCGAGTGAGGTCAATTGTTCATATAATGAAACGTTCATTAATAAAACTATTCTTATTCGCAAAAAAAAAAAAAAATCAACACCTCTTGCAGCGATTGGAGTCAAAATTGAACGAAAGCCTGTTTACGTATGGATTCACATATATTCCAAATTTCAACCAGAACGTAGCATTACTTCTTGAGATAGGGCTCTCACAATGGAAAAAAAGAACGGGCGATTGCGCTACCCCCCTTTTTAGCTGTTGACACCAAAATAAAATCAGCTCTTATACCCACTAAGGGCTACTTTTCAAAAAAATTTTGTTTGATTCCGTTCGTTATTTCTTGAGATACAGCAGTCACAATTGATGACAAAAAACGTTCTATAACTCAACCCCCGTATGAGCTATTGACACCAAAATTGAATCAGCACCTGCTCCTGTTAGGGCCCACATATGGACCAAATTTTGTTTGATTCCGCCAGTTACTTCCTGAGGAATAGCAAGCACGAGTAACTCAAAAAACGTCCCATTGCTCCACCCCCTTGGAGAAATTCGCGCCAAAAACCAATGGGCACAAGTTCACATAGGGGCACATATGTGTACCAAATTTCGTTCAATTTCATGCAGTAGTTTTTGCTGTAGAGCGGCCACAAAAAACTGGTCACACACAGACGTGACACACACACACACACACAGACATTTTCCAAAAATAGTCGAAATGGACTCAGCACACCTCAAAACGTTCGAATCCGTCGAAATTCGAAAATTTGCACGAATCCAATACTTTCTTCTATATATTAGACTAGCAAAAATACCCGGCGTTGCCTGGGTTAGTAATAATTATGAGAAACAATCGTTACTTGCCCTTGTTTTCTGTTTTAAGCGAAAGAATTTAAAACAACCTTTTTGACGTGATTAAAAATCGAGCTTCTTCCTTACTCATTAAACTAAAATAGCAATAAGTATAAAGAACAAAATAGTATTCAATTAGAAACGAAAGCACATTTAAGCATATACAAATTTGAAGAATTTCCGAAATATGAAATTAAACTTTACATGTTTAAAAAGATTTATCTGTTAGTACTTTTTTTTTAATCTAAAACCTTCTCTTATGGCTATTGATGTACGAACTGTTTTAAAAAATGTAGCCGCTCGTGTTCCCCTTACACTTGCTTTAGTTATTTTGGGAAATTTTAATTTTTGTGGGCACTTGGTGCGGTTTAAAATCTTACCAAACTTGTGAGAATCATTTTGGGACACTTTCCATAATACTCCCCCTCCTTACTAATTTCTATTATGGAAATATTGTTGCCAGATGCTGAGATACTTTTGGTCGAAATAAAATGGCGCTAAACGGTTTCATCCGAAATGTTTCCAAAATAAGTAGTAAAATTTGGCGATTGTTTGAAATCGTGCAAAAAGAAAAATTAATGGAAGTTTTTGTGCGGTTTATGGATTTGCCTAATTTAGTTGTTGAATTATTTTTACAAAGTATTTTTTTTTTTTTAAGTATCTTTGATTGGCGATATTTTGTTTATATGGTGAAAGCTGAGAAACATTATTACGTAGTCTTTGGGCTCAAAAACAGCGACAGTGGAAAAAACTGCCAAATGCATCAGCTACTGAAATCTTTCTGAAAAAGTTCTGGCGATATTTCTGCTGGTTGGTTGGATATAGTGAGCAAGTGTCCAATCAGCATAAATAATAATAAAAACCATTAATTACATAAGTTCCGTTTAAAAGTAAAATCATCAGCCAAATCCATTTATTTTTAGCCAATCTTGTGGAAAAAAGTTACTTTAAGATTTGACTTGAGAAAAGCCTCAAAAAGTCAGACGAAACGCAAAAATATTCAAAAATACAACAATTCGTGGGAGTTGAGATGACACACTAAATAATGACTTGGGTTGATGAAAGCCTTCGAACAGGGAACAAAAAAGCTCATAACTCGTTTTTTATACAACTTAGCTATCTTCAGCAGAAAAATTGGCGCTTTCGATGGACATATAATGTTAATATGTGCACGTTTTTTTCCACCCCCATATTGGGACATTTATGCGAAAATTGGGACTAAAATTGGAATAAAAAGGGAACTATCAATCGGATTTTTTTCGAACTGGTCTATAAACCTTCCCAGTACCAAACTGAACAAACGGTGAAAGTTTCAGCCAAATCTGCCGGGTAGTTTCTGAGATCTTAGGGAACAAATTTACCAAACTCCATTTTTATATATATAGATATAGAAGAAAGTAAAAAAAAAAACATAAAATACACTTAACTGTGGCTGCTACTAGTGCATTACCGTACAGGGTACCGGTCTGTGCTGATTCTATATTAGTTACTTGTTTGTTTGGCATTCTTGGTTCCCTTAAGATGTTTTCCACCTCCATCTCATTCACTTCCAATGCCGGGCAGATGCGTGCTAATAATCACGAAATTGCAGCAATCAGCTGGAATTGACTGAGCTGGAGATGTATTTCATGTATATACACACTGTAAAAAAATTCCGAGACGTTACTGACTATTTCCGTGTAACGTTTCGGGATTTCAATGGTGTTTATCCACTTCCTGGAAATATCAAGTATCATTTGCAAAAAGTTTCCTGAATGGCTACAAGATGCACGAATGCAGACTTCTCTCTGTTATAAAAAATATTTTTAGCTCCCAGTTTAAAGAATCACTGAGAGTATTTATAAGCTGTACCGGCTTTAGTTCGAATACGGCTCGTCCGTGCTGACTGAACTCCCATAGGAAGTGAATAAGTATGGACTACGTAGCTTTGCAAGAATTGCAGTCAGGTGAGATGCTTGATACGTTTAAAGTAATTCTGGCGTAGCTTTGGCTACGTTTGCTGTACTGTTTCTGGAGCTGTCTTGATAACAGGGTTGGGCATTAATCAATCATTTTTTCAATTGATTAAAAAAGTAATTGCAATTAAACTATTAATTGTACTTGGCAGTTAATTTAATTAGATTAATGTACGTTAATCGCTTTTCACAATTAAAATAATTGCAATTAATTTTTTAAATTATTTTATGAAACAATTAACTTAATATATCAATAGGTACAGCGCAGCGTACAGAGTTCAAAGTATTGTTCGAATTCGTATTTTCGTTCAGTCTTGATTGCTCACTCGCCGCGTGAACTATTCTCGCCTTGACAAGATTTTTCCACACGCAAATGTTTGTGTTTTAATTAAGTGTTTTAAAATTGTGCAAATCATTGTTTTATAGTTTAACCTGTAACAGGGGAAATCAGAAAGAAGGACGTAACAGGAGACGAAAGATCTCAGAGACCGCTCTGTTTAACTTTTATTTATTTATTTTTTTTTTTGAGCATCTCACTTGACTGTCCTTGATGTTGTGGTTCCTTTTTCAGCTTGGACCAGGGGTCTCTGCAGCACCACCGCCCGCCGTCCTCTGCAGGCGGCGAGACTGCTCCGGTCCTAAACTATCCGCTTTCCTGGTCTGAGGCGTCCATGTCCTACACACACGCACGCTCACACACATACAAACACATGACTACACACACATACACTACGCACAAGCCTACATGCATACACACAGGTCTACGCACACACACAACTATGCACACGTAACCGCCCAGAGGAGGGGCAGGCTTGGGGGAACAGGAGTCGTTTCTATAAAGAATAACTCCAATGAGTAGGGTCCTGTCGTGATTGCGAAAAGCATAATTTGAATTCGAAATTTTAGAATTCAAATTTCCTTTTTTTTTTTAATCGTGTATTTGAGATGCATTACATGACATACTCCGCCATCTCAATCATTTCCAGCCGAGGACTGCTGTTTCATGCTTACTTGCATTCATCAGCCCTAGAGCCCCTTGAAAAAGACAGGCAGACTTATCCGACATTTTGGTTCCAAGACAGAATTGGATCCAACCTCGTTTCTAGTATTTATAAATACGTCATAATATTCGCTGGTTGCTAAGTCGTAAAATAATTGATGATAAGTTGAGTAAAATGTCACTTTAGGTAAATTTTGAAAGATAACTTCGTTTACAAATTCAGCTAAAATGTATCGGGAAATGTTTACGGTAATAAACCTCATTTTCATACCTTATTTGTTTTTAATTTGTATTAATTAAATTGTATTCATCCACAGAATAAAATAATCAAACATCAATCGGGCAACACACCTAAAGTTTGGACACCAGTTTTCTGCAATGAGGCTTTTGTACAAATGTTTATTTTTTTCGCCCGATAATTTTGGAACCAAAATGTCGGATAAGTCAGCTCCCCTTATATAGGAGCCTTAATCAGCCGGCATAGGAAAAAGCTGGAGATGGAATACCTCTTAAGGAAGTCAAGAGCGCCAAACAAACTGGTAGCTAATATAGAATTAGCGCAGACCACACGAGTGACCGAAGCAATAGTTCGGTTCAACTCGAGTATTTCATATATTTCTGCTTTAGCCTGGCTATTGGGCGGTAATTTACTCAAAGTTACTGATATTTTATTGATATTTTATTTGTTGCTAACATGTGTATTTAAATAGTTAGATAGTAATATGGTACCCGTTTAGCGCCCACGTCCCAGGTAGACCTGTCGTCATTAGAATATATTGTACAAAACCAGTAATTTTTTTTTGAGTTAGTTTTAATTAAAATTCACAGAACAATCGACAATTGTTAATTGTAGTAAACTAAAATTTAATTGTAGTAAACTACAATTAACAATTAATTAATTGTTAACTGTGGTAAACTACAACTAACAATTAATTAATTGTTAACTGTAGTAAACTACAATTAACAATTAATTAATTGTTAATTGTTACAATATCAATTGTTAGTTGTTGTGGTTACGGTATACCAATTAATCAATTGTTAATCTTTAATCGTCAATGCAATTAAAATTTGCCCAACTCTGCTTGATAAATCAGGACGGTCCCAAGCTTTTATATTACTCCTAATTAGAACTATTCTGAAGTTCCAATGGCACGACTGGCTTTAAACGGGAAGATTTCTGGATTTTTCAGGAAAGTTACTGAGTTTTAACGGAAAACATTCCTGGGTTTTGCGAGGAATGTTACTGGCATAGATCGGGCACATCAGCTGCCTATTATTTTCCAGGAACGTTTCTGAATCGTTTTTACAGTGCAGGGTGTCCCGAAACGACCGCATAAATTATGCGCAGCTATATTTCTGGCTGGTAGTACATAAAAACTGCCCAAAAAAAAGCGTTCCTGTACGATCCATAGTTTACTTAGAAAAATACGTAAGACAAAGTATGACGTCACGGCCGGTGCAAGTAAAAAACTGTTCTTTGGACATATCAACAACAATATTTGCATATCTTTCCAGATGATAATGTTTAAAACGTCATTACACGTATTTTTTGTTATACGTAATGTACGTATAGTGTTGTTGATATTTTTTCGTGCTCCGGCAGTGATGTCATACTTTGTTTTTCGTAGTTTTCTCTTAAACTTTGGATCGTACAAGAAAGCTTTTTTTGGGCAATTTTTATGTGCTCCCAACGAGGAATATAGCTATGCATTGTTTATGCGGTCGTTTTGGGACACCCTTCATAAAGGTACTGAGAGGCTCCTACTTGTCGTGTCGTCGAGAGGCTATTTGTTTCTCCCAGTAGAAAACACAATATTTAAAAGGTAGCACGATAGATGAAGCTGTACGCTAAAACAAGTTAAAAAAAAAAAAAAAATTTGAATTTTGACATCTTGAACTCAAATTATGTTTTTCGCAAACACGAGTGTGTGTATGTAGGCATGTGTGTTTGTGTGTGTGGGGGGGGGGGGTGTTTATGTGTACGGGGGTATGTGTGTACGGGGTATGTGTGTTTGTGTCTGTGTGCTGGCATAAGTGTGGGGGGTATGTGCATGTGTGTGGGGGGTAGGTGTATGTGTGTGTGGGGGGGGGTAGGTGTATGTGTATGTGTGTGTAGGCATATGTGTTTGTGTCTGTGTGCAGGCAGGAATGTGCGGGTAGTTGTGTGTATGTGTGTGTATGTATGCGCATGTGTATGTCGGCATATGTGTTTGTGTCAGTGTGCAGGCACGAATGTGTGGATAGTTGTGTGTATGTGTGTGTCTGTGTGCGTGTGTGTTTGTGTGTGTATGTGTTTGTGTGTGTGTATGTGTTTGTGTGTGTATGTGTTTGTGTGTGTATGTGTTTGTGTGTGTGTGTAGGTGTGTGTGTGTGTATGTGTGTGTGCGTAGTTGTGTATGTATGCGCGTGTGTGTAGGACATGGATGCAACCTGGAGACGGCTTTCGCTATAGGTGCAGCATCGTGAGGAGCCCGCCTGTCCACGGTGATGGTGCAGAGGGTGGCGGTGGGAAAATAAAATGATAGGACTGCAAAAACAGTCAAATGAAAGCAATAAGCAATCGTGATTGCTCAAAAATTAAATCTTCTACAATCTCCTTTTACCAAGGGCCGTATTAAAGCGCGGTCACATGGGGTACAGGCCCAGGGCGCCAAAGTATAGAAAGCACCAAATCTGTATGTAAAATTTTGAACATTTTAATTATCTTGAAGCATACCAAGATTTAAACATTTAAATATAAATTAATAATAAAAAGTACCCTTTTACGGATCCAAAATATTTTGTTACTTCATTGCATTGTGTAAACAGGGCGGAAGGGGAAACATGCAAATTGGACGAGAGCAAAGTTCGTGTCCAATGAACTCAAAAGTCATCATCAGGCTCTGCTTTTCCCGAGAAACGCACATCGTGGTAAGATAAATTTTGCGGGCCAGAGCACATATAAAGTTTTTATTGCATTATATTTTTTGCTATATAACATGGGGTAAACTCCCGATGGTGTTTCTGCCTTGAAGGGGCGGTGGAGCTTGCGTGCACCGATGACCCGGAAAGCTATGCCGGCGGTAGCTTTGCTACTGGTAGGGTCTCCCAAGCCGGACAGGTCGAAGGGTAGGTGCCAGACTAAAAGGAACACCCTGGTCCTCCAGGTTGGGGGTTGGGCGCGAGGCCAACAACCTCACCCCGGAAAACATATCTTGTTCAGAAATCTCAAGAAGCTAAATCCGGACGGAATCGACGGAGACGACATGGAATGAATATGGATTTGAAAATTGGGACATGGAACTTACGTACCCTATATAGGGGTGGAGCACTGAAGAACCTAAGGACCTTAAAATTTTGGGAGTGAATAGGTGGAGAAACTTGGCAACGTGTCGTACCGGCTGGAGTAAGCAGACGGAGAAAGCCTTGGCCTGCACCAGGCTGTTGTGCTGATAAAGAAGAAGAACATGGGGTAAAACGGAGAAAAAATAGGAGACAAAGAGCTTTTGTCATCACGATAACGAAGTTTCTGTTTCTTTAAATCTGAATTCTGCATATTTGACTCCAAATTTTCAACAGCCGTTGCTAATCTATGGAATAAATGTTTGTTTTATAAGCTCTAGAACCCACCTTAGCAATTTACCGGTCATGACTCCTTCAATAACAATGCCTGCTGCACACACTTTTCCTTGACCGCATTGATGGTTTGGTAGCTGTCTATTACAATCCACTATGCAAATCATCCGCCAAGTACAGAGCATGATCAAAGAAAATGGAATGTGTCAATAGTCTTTGAATACAAACTAGTGTTTCGTTTTTTTTTTTATCTATGACTGTACAACAAACATAATCAGAAGTTTACGCGAAAATTGAAGACATCAATTATGACTTTTAAGATCAAGTCCC
Source organism: Uloborus diversus (assembly GCF_026930045.1). Lineage (NCBI taxonomy): Eukaryota > Metazoa > Arthropoda > Arachnida > Araneae > Uloboridae > Uloborus > Uloborus diversus. The sequence continues at coordinate 153,875,006 of NC_072738.1, read as the reverse complement.
GGTTTGGTTTTGATCTCTCTTGCTGCTAGCAAGTGAGACTTACTCGAATTGGTGTATATTTGTCAGATTTATCGCGGTCAACGAAGTCAAGCTTTGCTATATACAACGCAACACATTGAAATAAAACTGGTGGTTCACAAACAGTACAGATTCAGATTATAATTGATTTAATCTTTCTCATAAATCCTCAATCTTCTATTGCTTTGTAAATGATTTTTTTTTCAGCCGCTTTTTACAGCCGACTGTTTAAAACCCCTAATATTAATTTGACCATGGAAAAAATATTATTTTAGGTCTGATAGCAGGATCCACGCGACACTCAGACGTACGTTTCATTTTGATAAAACCTAAAGAATAAGGGAAGGCACTTATTATTTTGAAGAAAAAAAAAGCTGTAAATTTAAGCTAATAAAAAAATTGTACTTATTTTTTTGAGCTCTAATTCACAGGTAGCATGTGCTCAAAGGCGCTCCGAAATTAAAATTGTGTGAGGGAGGAAATTCTGAATTTTCCGAATGCAACTCAAATTTTTCAGAATACTGATTATTTTGGGGAAAAGAACTGCAAATTTCGCCGAATGCTGATAATTTTACAGAATGAAACTCCATATTTGGCTGAATGATTATTGTTGAGCCGAGTAAAACTTCAAATTTTGCTAAATAGCCAGACACAATTTTTCGAAAAGGGAAAACATTGGAAGGCCACAGTGACCTACCATGGGGCCCCCTGTATATACCCCCTGTACATGGGTACATACTTTTATTAGAATTTTATTTTTAGGCATTGCTCGGCAAAAATTAAAATTTTAGGATCAATTTATAGTCAGTTGGTCTTCTAAACCAGTGTTTCTCAAATATTTTTGGCAAGAGCTTTCGAAAGAAACTAACGGTCCGTTGAGGGTTTTTAAATATTATTATTTCTTCTTTTTCTTCCCTTTCTTTTTACAATACAAGAAAAAAAAAACGGAAGAGGAAGAAATTCATTGCTTGCGACTTAAGGTGATTACAGTACTGATATTTCGTGCCCCTGATCAACTTTTGGGGTAAAAAAGCCTAGTAGTATAACAAAAGCTCTATGACTGGTAGATTTTTCACGATTTGCTTTTAGAGTTTGCTTAAAATCGCATTATTACAAATTCCAACCATACATCAGCGGCTTGTATCTGCTGAGAGAATAGTTTTCTAAGTCTAATTTTTTCCTCGTTTGTATACTGTAAAACAATTTAGAAACGTTCCTGGAGAATAATAGGCAGCTGATGTACCCAATTTCGGCCAGTAACATTTCTTGCGAAAAACGGGAACGTTTTCCGCTAAAAGTCAGTAACCTTCCTGAAATAATTCTGGAAACTATTCTGAAGAATTGGGAAATTTCCCTTCCAAAAGCCAGTCATGTCTCAGGTTCCTTCAATAGATACTAGGTAGGATTTATATAGTTGATTAGATCCCTCCTGATTTGCCAATAAAGCTCCAGAAGCAGTAAAGCAACTATGGCCAAAGCTAGGAAAGAATTGCTAGCTGGTAAGCTAAAAGTGGCCAAACTGGTAGCGAAAAATACTTTTTCCAGCAGACAAAATGCTGGACGAATGCAGAGACGTCTGCATTCGTGGAACTTGTATCAATTCAGGAAACTTTTTTGCAAACATGCTTGATTTTACGGGGAAATTGATGAAAAACAGTAAATCCCGAAATGTTCCTGAAATAAGGTGTAACGTTCCGGAATTTTTTTTAGTGTAGCCTGTTGTCATACACTGTAAAAAAATTTAGAAACATTACTGACTATTTCCGTGTAACCTTTCGGGAATTCAATGGTTTTTATCCACTTCCTGGAAATATCACGTGTCAAGGACAAAATGTTCCTGAATTGCTACAAGTTGCATGAATGCAGACTTCTTCCTGTTGTAAAAAATGTTTTTAGCTCCCAGTTTAAAGATTAATTTGAGAGTATTTATAAGGTGTATCGGCTTCAGTTCGTTTACAGCTCGTCCATGCTCATTAAACTCCCAAAGGGAGCGAATAAGTGTGGACTTCGTAGCTTTGAGAGATTTGTAAGCAAGTGAGATGCTTGATACTTACTCGCAATTCTAGCCTAGCTTTGGCCATTCTTGCAGTACTGCTTTTGGCACTGTCTTTATAAATAAGGAAGGTGCCAAGCTGTAATATTATCCCTACACAAGATAAATTGAACTTCCAGAGATGCGACAGCTTTAAACGGGAAGATTTCTGGATTCTTCAGTAAGGTTACTGAATTTTAGCGGAAAACTTTCCTGGCGTTTGCGAGCTATGTTACTGGCAGAAAGTGGGCACATCAACTGCCTATTATTTTCCAGGAACGTTTCTGAATCGTTTTTACAGTGTATCAATGAGGTATGCAAGTGCAATATTGATAGCTCAAGTAAATTTTGATAATTTTCAAAGGGCAATATTTCAAAAGGGTCGTCTTTAATGGTTTTTCTTCATATCATTAAAAAAGCCCATTTTAATAAACTAAAAAACCTTTGTGTCAGTTTTGAGACACACCTGCTTAAAAAGGATATTGTAATTTAAAACCTTGTGCATCATTCCGTATGAAATCAATGAAAAATACTAGATGGTAGTTTAAATACATATTAAATTAGTTATGACCAAAACCCCCCCATTCTGCTGGTAATTTTTGGCTGCGCAACAGGGTGTATATGGGTAAAGAATTTTACAATGTGATAACAAAAAGGTGAAATTCTGAAAAGTAATAACGAAGCATTTTGATTCAGTACAATCAATTGCAATTTTTCCTCTACGGGTTTGTTAATCGATAAAAGAAAATAATAAAATGTCTTTCTTTCCAGTGTTCCTTTGCCAAGTTGAAGGCAAGAAAAATATACAATACATAGCAAAATAATGTAAAGTGACGGAATTACACTCTCAGTAGAAAAATATTTTCAGTTTTCCTAATCCTAGTCACCATGAATCAAGATATTCTGATCAAAACGAAATGGATTTCTTTTTTTTGTAAGCAATATCGCGAAAATTCGTGCGCCGTCGGGGGCTGTTAGAATAGTTTCAGCTAAAGCTAGTGTTCAAATGACCTACATTATTAATGTTAAATATCGGAAGGAAAATGACAAATATCTGTAGCTTTCCAGTGCAATGTAACTAATTGTTCAAGCTTTAACCGTATTGAACCACCAGTTGCACGCAGCGTAAATCTCAAGTGTGTTGCTATCTGAACATAGCGTGAGTGGCGTTATAGCCCAGTCAATGAAGGTAAAAAAAAATGCTTTGTCGCAACTAATTTAGGGAAAGCTGAATTTTTGCAGGTTGTTAGTACATAAAGTATACACTGAAAAAATACAAAGTCCCGACCCCCAACCCTCTAGCTTTCCTCCCCCCCCACCCCCTCCGAAACATTGCAAGAGCAGTACTATGATTATACGCTTTTCGCGTAGCAACTAATTAGGGGAAAGATGAATTTTGGCAGGATGTTAGTACATAAAGTATACACTAAAAAACCACAAATTCCCGACCCCCACTTTTCTTGCTTTCCCCCACCCCCTCCGAAACATTGCAAGAGCGCTACTATGATTATACGCTTTTTGTGCTGCAAATAATTAGGGGGAAAGCTGAATTTTGGCAGGATGTTAGTACATAATGCGTACACTAAAAAAAAACAAAATCTCCATCCCCCCTCTTGCTCCCCCACCCGCACCTGCTCTGAAACACTGCAAGAGCAGTACTAAGATTATACTCTTTTCGTGTCGCAACTAATTAAGAGAAAGCTGAATTCAGGACGTTAGTAAATAAAAAAAACACAAAGTCCCGACCCCTACCCCTCTTGCTTTCCTTCCCACCCACTCAGAAACACATAGACCATCAAGAGCAGTACTATGATTGCACGCTTTTCTTTTCGCAACTAACTAATAGAAAGTTGAATTTTTGCTGGATGTTAATACATAAAGTGTACACCAAAACCTAAACAGCCCGACTCCAACCCCTCTTGCTTCTCGCCCCCCCCCTCCTTCCGAAACATTGCGCGCTGATCAGTTCAGTACCATGATTATAAGCGTACAGCTTGAAAGTTTATGATGTTACGGGGGTGTTCCTTTTTTTATTTCACTCCTAACAATATTGTAAACCAGTGGTGCCCAACCTAAGGCCCAAGTGCCGTATCCGGCCCGCGAAGCTGATCCGTGTTGCCCGTTGTTTTGTGAAATGTTACTACTCGAAGTGCATGATTAATGACAATATTAAAAATTGTTGCCCAAATATTTAGAAATTGATTTCTGAAAAACATGTTTGGGACCACTTTTATACACAAATTATGAAACATCATTTTTTATGTAGATAGCTCAGTTTCACCAACATAGCTCATTTTACCAACTTAATCATATACAGAAAACTCACAACAAAAACCAAAAAGTAATTTCAACAAATTATAGCTTCGTAGCATTGCGTCTTGAAAGAAATGTTTGAACAAAATTTATAGATAACTAGCTGCGTCGCCCGGCTTTGCACGGTCCACCTCGAAAATAAAAGTTATGTCAAGTGACGCGAGTTCAACACTCAGGCTTGAACCAAAAAAAAAAGTCAGTGAAATTTTGCGGCAGATTGCGGACCCCCCCCCCCCCCAAAAAAAAAGTAAACATTTTAAATCCCCTGATTACACGAAAAGCCTTAAAACAAAAACAAGAATTTTACCTGTTCATATTCGAGAAAAAAAAATGGCAACAAATCTTTCATCTCAATGATTTTCTTCACCCGATATACATTTTAATAAAAGCGCTGTTGCGGAAAGTTGAGTTGAAGCACTGAATAATAATTTGAATGAAGGAAAGCCTTCGAAAAATATGGATTTTATTTTGAAATCTAAGAGTCATAATTAATAGTTTTTAATTGATATCTCCGCTAATTATTATCGGAGGATTATGTTAAATAGCTAAACATGAAGACGGGAGGATTACGAATCCATCGATACCTGGTTCGATGGTCAGTTCACTGTCGTTCGGGAGAAGAAGCTTGGACATAGATAGATAGATAGATAGATACTCAGATTTTATATGTATAAGACTAGCTGCGTGCCCGGCGTTGCACGGGCTACCTAAAAAATGTAAGAGCAGTCCAGTTGATGCTTTTGTAGTACACTGACACTAGTTTCTAACGCGTTAAGGAATAAATAAATGCGCGTAAAGCAAGGTTTGCAAAACACCAGTAAAACATATTTTTGCCAAAACACCTCATCAACGTTAATAATCGTTATCAATGATACAAGTTATGAGTACATTTTCAGTCAGCACAAAAGGGGAAAATATATGCATTATCAACTATAATCTTTACTCACGTTAAACTGAATTACATCTGATAGACTATATCGGAAATATTTATGCACAATAACAATCCGCTTTTTTACATAAAATAGTCTACTACCCGGCGTTGCCCGGGTGTTTATTAATGCAACATACCACTCAGATAAATATTTGGATGGATTCTATCCACATGGTCGTACAAGAATTACATCAATCCGTTTTCCAGGTACAAACCCTCAAAGAACTCAAATAACTTGTAAATCACTCATTTACTTTACGACGTGCACGGTCCTCCTCGAAAATGAAAGTTATGTCATGTGACGCGAGTTCAACACTCAGGCTTGAACCAAAAAAAAAAAAAAAAGTCAGTGAAATTTTGTGGCAGATTGCGGAAAACCCCCATAAAGTAAACATTTTAAATCCCCTGATTACAGGAAAAGCCTCAAAACAAAAACAAGAATTTTACCTGTTCATATTCGAGAAAAAGAAATGGCAACAGATCTTTCATCTCAATGATTTTCTTCACGCTGTAAATTTTAATAAAAGCGTTCATCCGGAAAGTTGAGTTGAAGCACTGAATAATAATTTGAATGGAGGAAAGCCTTCGAAAAATAGGGATTTGATTTTGAAATCTAAGAGTCATAATTAATAGTTTTTAATTGATATCTCCGCTAATTATTATCAGAGGATTATGTTAAATAGCCAAACATGAAGACGGGAAGATTACGAATCCATCGATACCTGGTTCGATGGTCAGTTCACTGTCGTTTGGGAGAAGAAGCTTGGACATAGATAGATAGATAGATAGATAGATAGATACTCAGATTTTATATGTATAAGATAATATGATCATAGTCTTTTTTTCTTTTTGAAATGAAGCAACAATGTAATGACATTCACTTTAAGTTTTAATAGCATAATGCAATTATTTGTTTACAAAAATTTATAATTCGTTTGTCTATGATAGTCTACAAAATAATGATAATGCTTGGCTAACTATTTAAGCTTTAAATAAATCAGGAATAGTATATTTGAACCGATTATTTTCTCGCAGCGGATATTATTAACGTTTAATATTACTTTTGGTTATTATTTTTAAGTCCTACGAGTATATAAGGGGCCATCTTCTAATATTTCGTTGGTTCGGTCCGAAATATTGTTACAGTGCATTCCACTACAGTGTCCACACATAGACGTGCAATCAAAACCGAGCTTTACTACAGATACAGTTTGAAACAGATAAGGTTTTCAATTGCAAGATATTACTTGGAGAAGTTCTTTTGAAGCAGAGGTAATCTTCACGAACTTAGGAATCAGTCTGTTGCATGAAGTACAATGCCAACCCCACTCTTCCGGGGGAAGTTTAAAAGCCTAACCTAGTTTAAATCTGGTGTTGACACAAAAAAACTCTGGTGGAAACCCTAAAAAGACATTTTTGCGATTACTTGCTTTTCACAAACTTTTAATCAAATTTGGTTATCTTTTAAACTTTCAGGATAAGAATGGGTTTGGAAATATATTTCAAGCAACAGACTGATTCCTAAGATCATTAAAATTCTCTCTGCTCCAAGTGAAATTCTCCTACTAATATCTTGCAAATGTAAAACATTGTGTTACAAACTGTAGCTGTCGTAAAGCTGGGTTCGATTGTACGTCTTTGTGTGGACACTATAGTGGAATGCAATGTAACAATATTTCACACCAAGCCAACAAACTGTTAGAAGATGATCTCCTTATAAAAGAAAAATTGTTGCTATAATAACTTGATGCCTTTTTTTTTTCTTTGAACGCAACCTGTTTTTCGGAAACCAGTTGCAACACAATCCTCGAGTTGTGACATTTCGCAAAACAACCGGGTCGTACTGATCAGTTTCATGGGCCGTGATGTGACCCGTTGGCCGTGTGTTGGGCACCACTGGTTTATAATATTGTCAGAAGTGAAATAAAAAAAGGAATATATATACTCCGGTATCATCATTAGTTTTCGAGCTGTAAGCGTATAATCATAATACTGCTTTTGCAATGTTTCGGACGGGCGGGGGGGGGGGGGGGAGCAATATGGGTATGACTTTGTGTTTTTTAGTGTAAACTTTGTATACTAACATCTTGAAAAAAGATCAGTTTTCCCCAATTTAGTTGGGACACGAAAAGCGTATAATCATAGTACTGCTCTTGCAATGTTTTGGAGGGGGTGGGGGAGCAAGAGGGGGTAGGGATCGGGATTTTGAACTTTTTTAAAGAATACATTACGTACTAACATCCTGCCAAAATTCAGCTTTCTCTTAATTAGTTTGCGACACGAAAAGCGTACAATCATAGTACTGTTCTTGCAGTGTTTCGGAGGGGATGGGGGGGGGGGGAGAAAGAGTGGTGGAGGTTGGGACTTTGTACTTTTTAAAAGAATACATTATGTTCTAACATCCTGCCAAAACTCAGCTTTCTCTTAAGTAATTGCAACAGGAAAAGCGTATAATCATAGTATTGCTCTGGCAATCTTTCGGAGGGGGTTTGGGGGGAAAGCAAGAGGGGTGGGGGGTCGGGACTTTGTATTGTTTTAGTGTATACTTTATGTACTAACAACCTGTAAAAAAATTTAGCTTTCCCTAAATTAGTTGCGACACAAAACCTTTATTGACTGGGCTATTACCGAGAATTCCGAACCCACAACTAAACACAATTCTTCTATCATTCCTACCAATGAAAGGTAAAGAGGAAATCTTCGCAATTTTTTTTCTGCAACAGGAAGCGGTGATACGGATCATGATTTTTCTTCGGTGGAGAGCGTGAGCTCTTTTGCCGGGTGTGAGGGTATAGGGTCATAACATGGAACAGATCATTGATGGTATGAGGGGGAGGAGGATAATATATATATATAAAAAGAAAAGGGAATCTTTTCAGGGCCACTTGTGTATATACAATATTTACAAGCACGTGTGAAATAATTGACAAGTAGGAAAAGAAGTAACCTGGTACTTATAAATGACTAAATTGTTTAAAAAACTGGTAGTCAAAATAAAAATAGGCCCCCAACCGAATTTTTACGGTGTTAAACCTTTACATTAATGATTCTCAGCCGGTGGTTTCGGCGGACCGTCACCGGATTAGTTACCAGTTTGTTTGGCACCCTTGGCTTCCTTGAGAGGTTTTCCATCTCCAGCACGGTCACTTCCCTATACCGGACTGATGAGTGCTAATAAGCCCGAAACTGCAGTCCTCGGCTCGAAATAACTGAGCTGGCGGTGTATTTCATGTATTCTTCCTTCATGCTGGTTATGCATATATTGATGACGCCACAACCTCGATTTCGTTTCGATCATTAAGGAATAGAATCTTAATCGCTACAACGCTTTATCTCTTTTTTTTTTTTGCTGTTGTTAACGGTATTGTGTGCTTTTTTATTTACTTTTATTTTTAATTAAGGGATTTTATTCCCTTCTTTTTTCATCCCTCCCTTCCCCCGCTGGACGTTTTATTGTATCTATTTTACGTTACGTTACATATTTTTGCGCATTTAGTTCAATTAAAATAGTGAGGTTCTTCTTTTTCTTCTTTTGCAAAAGCTACTTTTTGCACACTACGGGTAACAAGGAGAGAGCTTTTTTTGCACTATTTAATTAAATGAATAAAGCGCAGAGTTTTTTGAATGACCTGAGTTTAGATTAGGAAATGGGCGGGGAATTTAAATTAAATAGAGAAGTATAAAAAAAAAAAATAAAGAAAGATCGTATAGGTAGAATAGCCGAAATAGGCGGCAATTTTGGCGTAAAAAGGTAAATAACACAAAACGCGACTGGAAATAGGTATAGAAAATATTTTATTGAAATTAATATCGAAAAAGATAGATATAGATTAATTAATACCGCTGCCAAATGTATTTAAACAGCCGGCCGTAGGCGGCGAACTTGGCATAAAAAGGTGAATGAAAAGTAAGTTAAACAGAAAAGTGATCTAGCTGGTCGCCGCAGGCGGTTAAAACGTGTGTACGCATTTTAGTTCAAGAAACCGGATCAATAAACATAATGGGAGGGGGGGGGGGAGTTTTTGTATTCAACGGATTTTTTTAAAATTCCTAGCACGGGCATCGGTGTGCGGGTACTGCTAGTAAGCAATATGATTGGGTGAAAAAATATCGTCAGCGTATCTGCGAGCAAACAGAATACCTCACAGAACGACAACTGCTAAACGGCAGTCCCAGCTTCCTGACGTACCACACTTTTTGTTCTGGTAGTCAACTACTCGGTAACAAATGAGGCAGTGTGAAGCAAAGGGATGGCAGTGCCAAAATTTAAAATTTGGAGCTAATCAGAACAAATAGAAGGAGAACTTCTCCGCTGTTTTAGGGTTAACGATGGAACTAGTAGCTCTGGCTGTGTGTGTTTGTGTCTGTGTGCAGGCATGAGTGTGTGTGCAAATGCGTGTGTTTATGTGCATGTGCGCAAGTGCGTGTGTTTATGTGCTTGAGTGCAAGTGCGTGTGTTTATGTGCATGTGTGCAAGTGCGTGTGTTTATGTGCATGTGTGTATGTGCGTGTGTGTACGTGCGCTCATGTGTGTGTGTACGTGTGAGTATATGCGTGTGTGTAAGTGTGTGTACGTGTGTGTATGTGCGTGTTGTGTATGTGTGTGTGCGTGCGAATGTGTGTGCGTATGGTCTGCGTGTGTGTAAGTGTGTGTGTGTGTGTACATGTGTGTATGTAGGTGTGTGTATGTATGCGTGTGTGTGTAGGTGTGTGTATGTATGCGTGTGTGTGTGTGTGTGTAGGTGCGTGTATGTATGCGTGTGTGTGTGTGTGTGTGTGTGTAGGGATATGGATGCAACCCTGGAGACGGTTTTCGATAGAGGAGCAGCATTGTGAGGCCGGTCGACGATGGTGCTGCAGAGGGAGGCGGGGGAAAAAAAATAAAATCATAGGAATTCAAAACAGTCAAATGAGAACAATAAGCAATGTGATTGCTCAAAAAAAAAAAAGGAATGAAAGCCTGATTAGAATCTGCCTAAGCTTTGGCCAAGGTTGCATTCTTGCTTCTGGAGCTTTCTCAGTAACTCAGAAAGGTTCTAATTCATTACATTAAACCTACCAAAATTCTCATGAAGGTTTCCAGACTGGCTTTAATCGGGGAAATTTCCAAATTCTTCAGAAAGATTCAAGGATAATTTCAGGAAGGATACTGACTTTTATCGGCAAACGTTTCCTGTTTTTTTGTGAGATATGTTACTGGCAAAAGTTGGTCACATTAGCTGACAATTATTTTCCAGGAACATTTCTGAATCGTTTTTACAGTGAACTGAAAAATAATAGAAAACTGCTAAAAATAATCGCAATATGATGTAAAAGATGTGGTGGGGGATTTTTATAATGGTGTTTTATTTTCCTTCCCCTCTCTCATTAGTAAGGAAAACTTATAATGTTTTAAAGTGGAAGAGCAAAACTATATGAGAACCGGTCAAATTTGTCTGCACCACAGGCCTAGTTGAGAGTCACTGTTGTAGACCAGCGGTTTCCAACCTTTTTTTTTTTTGCGAACCATTTGTGAATTTAACCATAAGTAACCAAGCAAAGAAAAGAAAAATAATGAATCGAGCGCCAAATGAAATTTGGAAGAATTTTTTAAGTACCAATGCTGGTAGAAAAAAATTGATCACCCGCGCCGCAAAGGAGAGGAATAAAAATCATCCCTACTGCATTCAACACACAGTCAAGCATTCCGTTTCCCAGATGATTTTGGGGATGTATTTCTGATCAAGGAGTTGGTGGGGCTTCTCTTTGTGCAAGGAACAGTAGACGCTCAGGTGTATATTGGCATTTTGGGAGGAGAAATTGCTTCCTACTATCCGACATACTTTACTTCAGTTCCCAAACGTCATTTCCAGGATGATTCTGCTCCGTGCCATAGGGCAAAACTGGTGAGTAACAATTTAAAAAACTTTTATCCTGTCATTAGACTTAAATTGACGTGGAATTAATTTTTTTTTCGCTATACGCACACGTGTTCAGAAATGGAAAAATGAGCATGGGGTCAGCAGTTTCCCTTGGCCCGGAAACAGCCCCGATCTACGTAAACAATTATCGGATTCCTGCTGTTAAATATTTATTTCATAAGTTTTGCAGAATTTCACATACATTCATCGTTAATCGGTCGACCAAAACTTCTCACATAATCCCATTGTTGTGAAAATGTGAGGGTTATGCAATTTGTTTTACCAGCACTGTAGTACTCGTACTGCTCAATAGTTCATGACAAGAGCGACAAATAATTGCAAAATTTCAAAGCAAATAATTACAAAATACAAATATTTCTACAAACTAACATAATAGCTGGAAAATGAATTGAAAACAAAATTCAACAAAGAAGAAACCCAGTGATTATTCTTCGTTGACATTCAGTAAACGTTGAAAAACACTTAATGAAATATTTGGGGAATAAAGAAGCTCAAAGTTTGGCCCAAATATCTGTCAACTTTACATTTAGTTCAACATTTAATTTGCTTCTGCATTTATTCCTTTTTACATAGAAACGTTGTCCAGAATGGGAGGAAAACTAATTAAATTAAAAATATTTTTCTGACACAAGAAATGTCCATGATAGTCGTAAGAGATGTCTAAAGCAAACGTCTGTGAGTAAAACTGGTATTACCATTACGAAGCCGGTCTATTGCAATTTGTTCTCGTCTGGTGATTTTTGATGACTTAAAACCTTTCATCGAAGACTTCATAGAGTAAGAAACAAATGAATAAAAAACGCTCAGCAAGCATGTTAATTCCGCCATAGGATATTACATATAATTAAGGTGAAAAAACAACGTAAATATAGCACAAATATTCGAGAAAATACAGCATATAGCTATTTCAAGGCTACAATGGAGCCTCTTCATCAGTGCAAAAAGCTCACCAACACAACCAGAAGTTGCGAGAGAACTGACAAAAACCAGGTGGACACCGGTATTTATACCAAAGAGGGTCAACTAATAAGAATAGAAGGAACATGACATCAAACAACCAATCAGCGAACAGCATGTACACTCCCGGCTCAAAGCAAGGCAAGAGACAACCAATCAGAAGCCAGAAGACAAAAATAGTGCGAGACACCAAAGAAACAGGAAAGGCAATTATAGAAATTGCTTCCAAATATCATGAAAAAATGGAGTGCTGGAAAAATCATTGACAAGAGAATGAGAATTTTTCCAAATATGGTAAGCCTCCCAGAAATCGAGGTCATAAACCGAAGAACATTTAGAAATAAACTTTGCAGATGAAAAATCAAAACAGTGACCAAAAGTCCAACAATGCTGAGCGATGGAAGAACGAGCAAGTTCTTTATGTTTAACATAGTTTTCGTGCTCTTTCAGACGGTGCTTGAGAGCACGTTTAGTCTGTCCAACGTCGCCAAGTCCACACTTGCAGGGGATGCTATAAATGCTCCAGTTGCTATGGCAATCAACGGGGTCCTTTAAGTTTGTAAATTTTATCTTATTCACTGGAGAAAAAGCTATATCGAAACCAAATTTCTTCAAAATTTTTGCAACTTGATGACTAACTTTTGGATAATAAGGCAAAACAATAGTATACGAAGCATTGGAAGCAGAAACCTTTTCAGAATAAGAGGGCTTAATTACATATATTCACGAACCCCCTTTATACCTCTCGCGAGCCCTTAGGGATTCGCGATGGGAACCGACGTCTAGACTGTTCTTTTGCTTTTAATTTTGGCAGTATCAAAGGCGGCTGGAAAAATCTTTGCTACTGGGATTAATGGTACTATTGCAGTAAGCATTAACCCTAGAGAAGTCGCGTTTCCTTTTGTTACGCTAGTGCTCGCTCTTCGGTCTTTTCCCCGCCGTAGCTATCCGTGAGACGTAAGCAGAAAAAGGAAGTAACGGGGAGAAAACTAGGATGGCTTGCAATTGGTTTAAATGACCAACATACATTTCCAAAAGCTACGCAACCTTGAAATACCGAAGAAAATTCTCAGAACCAAGTGTGTGGGCAGGGGAGAGTCTGACCTTCAGATACACAGATGGGCCCCATAGAAAAAGGGGTGGTGGGATAGAGCGAAATATCTGACAACTGGCGGGGAAACGACAGAATCGCAACTTCTATAGAGTTAATAAAAGTATCCTAATAATTTAAGATTTCACAGATGACAATAGTAACATTCACTTCTATTTTCGGTGGCACTATCTCTCTATGTAATTGGCACTTTGTAGCAGTAGTATATTTGAGGCAGTGAAAGTGAGTCTCTGCGTTGATTTTGGTAAAATCTTCGAAATAATTACGCAAACCATGAAATACTAAAAATAATAAAGTGTTTTCTCCAATTTGAGGCCCAGATTCTGTTTTCATCCATGTTTAAAAACTCAACTCTTTTCCCCCTCAAAAATAATATGTTTTTAGCATCCGAAGAACTTCTTTGCTCTTCTTCAAGCTGGCTGCAGAATGTTTTAGCACAAGCATCGGCACGGGGTAACGTGGGTTCCTGGCAAGTTTGGCGATAAACAATAATAGAGTAGCGGAATGATTTTAAACTTGAAAACTAGTATTTGGTGTCTTTTTCGTTTATTTGGCGAAACATTGTAAATTACAGAAAAAACCATTTCACTCTTGAAAGAGTTTAAAAGCAACTGATAGTCTAATTTAATGTTTTGGCGAATAGTTTTAATTTTAGAAAACTTTTTTGAAATGATGTGTTTAAAAACGGTGTGTTTTTTTAAGCAATCACGATTGCTTATTGCTTTCATTTGACTACTTTTGATGTCCTATCATTTTATTTTCCCACCGCCACCCTCCGCACCATCACCGTCGACGGACTCCTCACGATGCTGCCCCTACAGCGAAAGAAGTCTCCAGGTTGCATCCATGTCCTACACACACGCGCATACATACACAACTACACACGCACACACACACACACATACACAAACACATACACACACACAAACACACACACACACATACACACAACTACCAACACATTCATGCCTGCACACAGACACAAACACACATGCCCACACACACATACACATACCCCATACACACAAACACACATACCCCCCACACACAAACACACACGCCTACATACACACACTCGTGATTGCGAAAAACATAATTTGAATTCAAAATGTCGAAATTCAAATTATTTTTTTTTTTTTTTAATTGGTGTGTACGCATTTTAGTTCAAGAAAAATGATCATTTCACATCAGGGGGGAGGGGGAAGGCGTGGATATTTTTTTAACGACTTCCTTTAAATTCTTAGCCGTGCGGATACTGCTTGTTTGTTAAATAGGATGATGAGGTGATGATGGATTCATCTATTAAGATGCAAAACTTAGTAAATTTTGTTCTCCTGTGTTTCTGTCATAATATAATTACATAATGGGTACAGATAAAACACACTATTAGTATTCAAGACTGCCAAGTGCAGTCGAACATTTTAACTCCGAAAAAAAAAAAATCGAACCAAATTTTTTTTCATAAAAAAAGAAAACATGTGTATAATGAATTGAGTTTACTCACCGCGCGCAAGTAACTACAAAACTTGGACGAACAATTTGAATATCGGAAGGAAAATAACAAATTTGTGTAGCTTTCTAGCCCAATGTAGCAAAACTTGACTACGAAGAGAAGGCGGATGACCTTGAAGCAAAAACATAATTTGTATCGTCTGTAATAGGTTGTTTGTTACTATTTTGTAATAGATAGGATCAGCGAGATCGACTCTTACAAATAGGCACTTTCTGGCTGATTCGACCAATTGCAAATGATACAAAACAAAATTTCGCTTCAAGGTCATTCGCCTTCTCTTCGTAGTCAAGCTGCAACTTTTCAACCTTCGACCGTATTCAACCGCAAGCGGCACACAGTGTGTATCGCAAGGTGAGTTGCTATCAAAACACAGTCTGTATTGCTTTACCACGAACGCCGAACCTACAGCTTAACTGAAATTTCTCTTCTATCATTCCCACCAATCATCAACAAAAGGAAAGGCGGGAATCTTGAAATTTTCTAACCTAACGGCTACGGCGACGGATAAAGAAGTAACTGATGCTTATGATTGATTTAATTGTTTAAAAAAATGGTAGTCAAAATAAATGAATCCCCAACCAAATTTTTAAGGTGGTTCATCAACAATTCGGTGATTTACATCAACAATTCTGGCACGTGGTCTGGCACAACGATTCACGAGATTCGGCGGACAGACACCGGTCCGCAGAAAAATTTGAACGGTCCTCACAGTGTTTGCTCGGAAAAAAATAATACACCAGGATAATGGAAAAAGAAATATCCTGTGACATTTTTTACTTGTTATAATCATATTTTGTTGTTTTTGTAGCGGACAGGAAAACCTTCAATCGTGCTAAAAGATAGAGCGAAGCCTTGCAGGCGTTGCGTTGCAAGAAGAAAAATAATAACTTTAACTTTCATTTTAGAATTCCATAGGTAGGAATTTAACAAAGATAGCGGAATAAGTTTGTGAGTAAAAAAATGTGCTTGATATTTTGGTGATTGATTGTAAATAAATGTATATATTTATGTTTTTTAATTTTGCGGCTTAATATTTTTATTTATTCAACCTTCTGATTAATTGTTTGATATTCGATAATAATAATATTCAATACATCAACAAATTGGTGACCCGGATAGATTAAAATTGCTTTTTCAAAACGAGTTGCCGTGAAATTTCAAATGTGCCAGCATTCCATATCGGTATGCATTATTATTCATTATCATAATTTTATTTGAAATGACTGATTATTTCCTGTAATAACTTTCATTCAATATTTTGCACTATATTTTTCACTCTGAACTTTGCTCTATTTTTTGAACTTTTGTTCACGTTATGATTCGCAATGAATGATAATAATGAAAATGCATCTGCAGCAGGAAATACAAACAATGGAACTGTTTCTGCCGTTCTCAACAGTCGAGGCCCATTCTTTTCTGATTCAAAGAACCCCGTAAAATTTGAATGGGCCCCGACTGTTGATCGTTCTATTCTGCTTTTGAATTTATGATTTGTCTTTTCTGTGTACGGTTACAAAACTATTTCAACGGTGTAGTTATACAGTAGTACTTAATAACATTCTAAACTACTGGGCTTATACATTTTTCTTTTTACTTGTTTTGGTTTTTACGCAGTCGGGTTTTTTTTTTATTGAGCAATCACGATTGCTTATTGTTCTCATTTGACTGTTTTGATGTCCTTTGATTTTATTTTCCCACCGCCACCCTCTGCACCATCACCGTCGACGGGCTCCTCCCGATGCTGCTCCTATAGCGAAAGCCGTCTCCAGGTTGCATCCATGTCCTACTCACACGCGCATACGTACACAACTACACACACACATGCGCACACACATACACACACAAACACATGCACACACATACACCTACACACACATTCACACACCTAGACATACACACACACAAAAACATACACATACATACACACAACTACTCACACATTCATGCATACATACAGACACCTACATGTACACACACACTCACAAAAACATACACACACTCATACAAACAACTACCCACACATTCATGCCTGCACACAGACACAAGCACATATGGCTACACACACATACCCCCCCCCCACTCACACATTCATACACACAACTACCCACACACTTATGCCAGCACACAGACACTAACACACATGCCTACACACACATACACGTATCCCCTACACAAACATACATACCCCCAACACACAAACACACACGCCTACATACACACACTCGTGATTGCGAAAAACATAATTTGAATTCAAGATGTCAAAATTCAAATTAATTTTTCTTTTCTTTTTAAATATTTTTTTTATTTTTCAAGTAAAATGATGCACAAAACTGAAAAGTATCGTCGAGACCAAAACTGTACAAAATCGATATTTGCTTAGTCAATTTGTGCAATGACCTTCATTGCTGCATGCATTATACAGGGTGTTCCGTTTTAACCTGCAAGACCTCTATTTTCGATCCGTCCTAGATGCGTACTTCCAATTGCAAAAATATTCAAAATCAGATACTGGTATTTAAAGTTTGGAGTAAAAATTAAAATGAGTCAAAAAATACAAAATTTAATTTTTGATACGGGGTTCAGATCTCCTAACTCATATTTATGAAAATAATCTCCATTGAAAAATAATTCCAACACAAGAAGTTTGAAATTAGTTCGACCAAAATTCACCGAGATATGTAACGCTGCGTTTTGTGACTTACACCACTTTGCACTCGTCGTCAATAACAATTTTTAGGGGGAAATATAGCGGTTAACAAGTGTTTAAAATTATATGTGTGCATAGAGTGCGGTTTTTTAAATTGTTAGAAGTTTTGCAGTGTGGTTGTGGGTATCACGGCATAGTATTTGCATTTAGTTTTGAACAGCAATGAAAAACATAAATACTTTCTTCTTTTTTTTTTTTTTTTTTTTTTTTTTAACTTTGACAACCTGCCATTCTTCTGAGAGGGCGATAAGATCCAATCCTATCTTCCGTATGGTCAATTAAAACTTACTGGAATATCTCCTCGAGTTTTAGTCACACAAATGTCAAGTTTTTTATGTCTATAATAGTTTTTAATGGAGATTATTTCTCTAAATATAAGTTAGGGGATCTAGGGCCGTATAAAAAGTAAAGTTTTGTATTTTTTGACTTTTTTTATTTTTGCTTCAAACTTGAAATATCTTAGCCCCGTATCTGATTTTGAGCATTTTTGCAATTAGAAGCATGCATCTACGACTAACGATTGCGAAAAAGAAGGTTTTGAAGTTTAAAGCGGAACACCCTGTATACAGCAGTACAAATCTGTCTTACGTATTACTTTTGTCCACTTTCATTATCTACCACTTTTTGTTGGCATACAGAGCATAATGTGCATTTATTTCTGCCTATGTACAGTGTCTCGATGTGATAAATAATTTTAGCTACACACTAAAAACAATTCAGAAACGTTCCTGAAAAATAATAGGCAGCTGATGTGCCCAATTTCTTCCAGTAACATATCTTGGAAAAATCAGGAATGTTTTCTGCTAAACATCAGTAGCTTTTCTGAAATTAACCTTGAAACTTTCTGAAGAAGTGCGAAATAACCCCTGTTAAAGCCAGTCATGTCTGTAAAACCTTCAAGAAAAATTAAGTAGGTTTTGTACTATTGATTAGAACCTTCCGGATTTACCATGAAGGCTCTGTAAAAATCAGAGCGACAGCGACCAAAGTTATGCAAGGAAGGAACCAAGCATATCTCTTGCATACAAGTCCTGCCTTACAAAGCTATAGCTATCCACTGACTTTTTCGCTCTCTTCGGGAGCTTAGTCAATCTGGACAGTACGTTAGCTAAGTTAAGCCGATACACTTAATAAGCACGTTCATTCAATCTTTAAACTGATTGTTAAAAATACTTTCCACAACAGTGAAAAGTCTGCATTCATTCAACGTGTAACAATTCAGGAAACTTTTTGACAATGATACTTGATTTTTCCAGGAAGTGCATAAAAACCATTGAAATTCCGAAAAGTTACACGGAAATACTCAGTAACGATTCGGATTTTTTTACAGCGCTGGTGTGAAGGTGATCTCCAGATGTATTAAAAATTTACCGGCGCCAATTCACTTGTGGCTCCCTCAGGCTGATAAACACCAGCAAGGGGGTAGCTCCAGCCCTTGAAAACTAAAACGAGCTGTTTGTCACCTGCTCGGAATTTTGCTGTGCTCTGACAAGAGGACAGTTTCCGAAAAATTATGGGAGCCTATATTTCTGCAAATTTCGGTTTTAGTAATGATTTTCTCCGTTTTCACACACTCACACACACAAATACTCTGTTATTTTCTCAGTTTTATGTCTCGGTCTATAATCACCCGCAACTTCATTTTTCTGTGCGGATTGTTTGCTCTAAGTCTGTAATTTTGAGTCAATCTTAGGCTAAATGATTTCCAGTAGACTGCCATGTACATCCAAACCTGTTTTTGTGCGGTCTTTTTTTAGTGCGGTTTAATTTTTGTTCAATTTTTTGTGCGGTCTATGAAAATTTCACACAAATTAGGAGTCAATTGACTAACCTATCTTTAAAACGAGTGCTTAATAGTGTCATTTTGAGCGATTTTTTTATGCGATCCCTATCTACCGCACAAAACAGGTTTGGGCGTACTTCAGCTTCAGGGTGGTTTTTTTTTTTGATAGTGTATGTAGGATTTTAAACATGGTACAGATGACTTCTTTAATTTTAACTATAATAAAAAGCTCTACTTCTTAATTTGACTATTTGAGAGAATTTTTTTTAATAAAAAATCACATTAGTAAAAATAAGGTAAAAAATATTTTGAAAAATAAAATAATTTAAAATGCTCTTAGGAAAACTCGATTTTCTTTTTTCCCATCGGATTTTCCCTCCTTTGAAAAAAAAAAAAAAAAAAAAAAAACACAAATCTCTGACGACAAAACTCTTGCTGAGTGAGATGAAACTTTCATAAACCCAGTTTCATCATTACAGCTGAATGTCACTAAAGCCTCTTTAGAATGTTTATTCTGAACTGAATGCGAAAGATTTTCTATTTTGAGAGAACATGAGATAAAGAATACTTGATTCGATAGAGCTAGTTCCCGCTGCACATAATACTTTTTGTCTCAGACAAATCTTGTTTCAAACTCAGCTTTTAAGAGAACAGAGCATCGAGAATGAAAAAAAAAAGTATTCCGTACTTATTTCTATTCTTAACTGCTGCATTTTTTCCTCTAAGATTTACAATACTGTAGGGCAGAAAACGGCCGAAACAGCCTGTAGTTAAAAATATCGATAAGAAAAAAAAAATCCTTTTATTTGTTTTTAAAACTAAAACGAGAACATTCTGTGCATACACCTTTAAACTCTTCCATTTACAAATTTGGTGCTTAAATGTAATAATTAAATTAAATTTTTGGTTAAGCAAACTGAACTATTTTTTGTTTGCTATTTTTTGATCTGAATGTATAAATAATCAACCAATAAAAACTATTCAAAAATCGACAGTCAAAAATAATTGAATGAATCAATTACAAAGAATTGTATTTTTACCATTATTATTTTTTATATTACTATAGTAGAAAGTCGCCTAGAAAGTCTTTAAATTACTTCTCTTCTCCTACATTTGAATGAAACAATTGTCTGTTCGGTGACATTTGGGTCGTATGAAATTTTAACCCTAACTTCAATGGATTAACCCTGGACCAGTAAATACCATTTTTCGTTTCTTCATTCTCCCAAAATGAGTCTTACCAGTACAACAGTAAAGTTACTGGATCGAGTTCAGCCTTGTCACAATAAAACTTTTCCCTGCATGTTAAACATTGCCAAAACACATTATCAAATATCATGCCGTGGCGCGAGTTTCATGGTTGAAACACGCGGGTTACTCGATCATCGGCTATTATTTATGTGAGGATTCCGACCTCAATGAATGAACCAATCAAATCGCATTCGCAACTCCAATAAACTATAGGGGCGCTGCAGCCACAGTCTAATGGCGGATGAAAAAGGTAAAACAAACAGATGCCGTAACTTACAACTTGCTCTGACTCTTAGTGAACGACAGTAATATTTCATCGTGTTTGTGGAAAACATTCTTTTCTATTTCTTTGAAATTACATTGCACCATCAACCCTCTGAAGTCTGTAATTTTCTCCAAAGAAAACACGTGGAACGGAATATTTTACCTTTTTCTTTAGTATTGTTCATGAACGCAAGGTAGCGTATTCGAGCTCTGGAGTTGCGAATTCATAATTTTTTATTGCTGAATTTCGATCTGAATGAAAGTAAACAAACAAAGCATTCAATAAAATTTTTTGAATAAATCAATAAAAAAGATTTATTATGGAATAGTTACAGTTTATACAGAGTGGATCCGGAGATGAACGTACTCTTTTACACTTGTATTTTAAACACTTTGTTAGGTATGGTCGAATGTCCGTCATACACAATTAGCTTGAAGTCTTAAGAGTCATAAACATCGGTATGAACATATCCATGTCTAAACACAGCTGAATTCTGTGCCATGATCTCGCACTTTTTTTGCGGATACACTTAGGAGCCACGAGGATGCAGGTGTGCTTCACAGCTTTTCGTAATTCCTGTGTGTGATATCCAGTGCATCTTAATTGTTGCTTTATGAAACCCCAAAAATACCAAATAAGAAAATCGTCCAACGTCAAATCAAAAACCGGGGGAAAGGGAGTAGAAATAGAGTACGTCCGTTTCCGGACTACTCTACATAATTTGATTAATCTGTACTTTCTTTCGTCAGTTATTTTTCTACTTCAGTGTTTCTCCAATGATAAACTCTGCTGTACTGCTGTAGTAAAGTTTTGAATGTTATCGGCCTAAAAATGTTTTTTAAGTAATGAATTAAGTTGAAAAAAATTACATAAAACGCAAAAGTTTCACAGAAAAAAAAGAAAAAACACTCTCGTTTTCCTAAAAATAAGTAGCCAAATTCATTTTTTTTTCTAACCGGTATTTCATTTGATTTTTTTTTTTACCTTCAACTAATTTTGCCTCTAGCAATAAAATTTGGGTAGCATCAAGAATATGTATAGAAAGCTAGACTTTAGAGCAAAAAAGTGTAAAAAGTGTTCTGTATTACCAAATTAAAAGGATACCTGCCTTGCCTTCAATATTCGAGTTGAACCGAACCATTGTTTCAGTCACTCGTCTGGTCAGTTCTAATTCTGTATTAGCTACAAGTTTGTTTGGCACTCTTGGCTTCCTTAAGTGGTTTTCCACCTCCAGCTCAGATACTCCTATGCCGGGCTGATGAGTGCTAATGAGCACGAAACTGCAGTCCTCGGCTGGAATTGATTGAGTTGGCGGTGAATTTAATGTATTGCTGCCTTAGTCTTGGCTATAGGGCAGTAACTTACTGAATTTAATGGTTGAATTTATTAATTTAATGGTTGAATTTATTAGTTATTTATCAAGCATTTGGTATATTTAGTGATTTCAACTGAAATTATTAATCCAAAAATAAGGTTCCCATCACTTTGACAAAAATACAGCACTGTCTATTTTCATTGAAATTTACATCGTTGGAAATAAAAAACGTTTCTCTATTTTTATAAACAATTTCCGTCTTTTTCTGTCCATTATTGTCGACGGTGCCCTAACTTCTGTTTCGAGTGTCACAGAACTCCACTGCCAACACGCTGAGGAATCGTTTCACCCCTTTTTTGAATTCATCGTCGCTCCAGAAACGTTGGCCATCAAAGTGTTCCTTAAACTTACGAGTAGGAAACAGGTAATAAACACTAGACTCGAATTCCGGACTTCAAGGAGAGTGGGACATGACAGTCAACAAATCACTCCGTTTATGATCGCAGTGACGCTTGCTCAACCGGGTTGGCGGTGGACTTCTCTGACACTCGAAAAAGAAGTTAGGGCTCGTCGACAATAATGCAAAGAAAAAAACGACGATTATGCATAAAAACAGACAAACGTTTTTTCTTTCCAACGATGTAAATTTCAATGAGAATAGACAGTGCTGTGTATTGTCCGTTTTTCACGAGAAGGCACTTCGTCACGGCCCCTTGAGCGCAGAGTTCTATTTTACGCGGGGGTGATCGGTACGTAATGCACGCGCTTCGAAAGGAGACAACCAGACAGCCTTAACTGGGGCGTGCATTTTGATGTGCAAAAAAGTCTTAGTGTCCTTTACATCACTTGCTTCACTTGTCTGTTGTCATTTTAGTTATTCTTACGTTTTAAAAACCGCTGCTTTTACAGCAAAATGCTATGATCCGAATATACCTTCCGCCGAAAACAGCGAAATAGAATCATTGGATACCACGTGACGAGAAAGGAGTCAAGTGCCTTCTTGGAAAAAACGGACAATATTTGTAAAATTGATGGGAACCTTACTTTTAGATCAACCCTCGTAGGTGAAAGAATGGTTAAAATTATCTCACCAACTCAAACAGCACGCATTCTTACACGTGTTCATTAGTACTGTGTGAGGATTACGATATGAGACACAAGTTGCCAACAATGTGGAATGCACGTATAGGGTCAGTAGAGGTAAAAGGGCACCGAATTTTAATGTTTAAACTTCAGATCTTAACATTTCTTTTGGATGCATTTAGATACAAAAATGCACATTGCCTCCAATAAATACTACACTCTTAGAGAATAGCTGTGTGTGTGAAAAAGTTCATTTTACCACTGGTTGTTAGTGACTGAAATCATATCTACTTCTACCCCAGCGTGTGTTATTTTACCCCAGAGGCTTATGGGTACAATTAAGAACCACATTCCCCCTTCCCCCATGGGATTGATGAAATTAGATACTCGTACTATACAAATTCAGTTCAGAAGCTTTAGAAGTTCTACACCAATATTGCTCATTCTGTGGCTCGTAGGTCGCACATGCAGGGTTCGTACGCTCCTTCAAAACTCCTCCAATACTCCTTCATTTAGAAAATTTTCCTGAAGGGCCCTTCAAACTCCTTCATTTTTTTTTAATTCCTTCAAAACTCCTTCTTTTTTAGTTCAAGACTACATAATTTTTCTCTATGACAGTGACTTAAAATACTTCAATCGACAACTTAACATCGTCACTAGGGCAAAGGTCATCCATGTTTGATGTCATAACTTGAGGGGGAGCCGGGTTCATGAAATTGTGACAAGGGTAAGAGAAAGAGTGATAAAAAGTGACATCACACAGTTGTTACAACACTATGTTATGACATGTGATGAGGAGTAGTAAGGTGAAGTGCGACATTTTATGACAAAGGGAAGGAGGTCAAATACGATGAATAAAAGTGCAACACCATTTAAGGACAGCCCATTAGTACTCCTTCAAAATCTCATTTTTACTCCTTCAAAACTCCTCCAAAAATCCTTCATTTCATTTCTGAAATTGAGTACGAACCCTGGTCGCATGCGACGCACTGAATCAACCAAATCTACTATTTAATCATTTTAAAAAGAAAAATCATGCAGGAAATAACTAAATTACTCGCTGAATGTTTGTAAAATACACGCGGAAGTGTAATTTACACTCGAATTTAGTATTCCAAAAAGTAAGAACGATAAAAAAAACTTTGTTCGTTCCATTTACCTGAAGTATTAATCGGGTAAATGGAAGCACTTAAACTGTTCATCAAAATAACTGAGAAGATGAAATTCATAAATAAGTGCTGTTATTGACCTTCCACTGAACAACTAAAACTAGCTAAATCAGTTACTTGTTATTTGTGGACTTGCTGTAGAGGAGAATATGCGATCACTAAAACTTTAAAAAACAACTTCTTTCACTTAGACTTTCTTCAAATGATGATGACGCCTACACAATTGTCACACGTGTGACTGTCAGAATGTCTTCTGCACTTACATAGTCTTCACTCAACAACAGTTTAATTTCAAAAAGTTCCACAAGTGTAATAAAACACGGGAGATGGTAGGTGAACTCGAAGTGGGAACGGACCACTTTATTTTTAATAGGTAGAATCAGCCAGAACGTGCGAATTTGATGCGGGCACTCTCACATATTCTACCTATTATAATATGAAGTGGTCCGTTTTCACATCCAGTTCAAGCGCCATCTCTCCGTAGTCAAGCTTTAATAGAATTTGTTTCCATTTACCTAATGTTTATTTTCAATCAACCGACCCTATTTGGGCTTAGCATTAAGACGTTTTTCATAGCGAAAAGTTTTCTCGAGATATTAACCATACGCCCTATAGAAGCATAGCCCCAAAATAAGGGCTGCAGAGTCGGAGTTCAACTGATTTTTGAGTGGAGGATTTGGAGTCGAAGGAATTCAAATTCTAACAGTAAGGACCAGAGTCTGTCATTCTTCCTCCAAATCCTGTCAGGACTGTGGAGTCAGAGTTGGAGTTAGACTAATTTTGGGTCAAAGGAATCGGAGCCAGATTCTCTAAAACTCCAAGAGTCGGAGTTGTTCGTCTTCAAACGACTCCGCAGCCGTGCCCGAAACCACGTAAGGAAATAGTACATTTTGAAATTTATACCTTGAGATCATCAGCAAACGATGTCTAGCTTAGAGTGGGGGAGGGGGATTATGACATTGTGACAGTTTGTAACAAGGAGGAAACAGGGAGTAAATACACTGTAAAAAAAATTCCGAAACGTTACTGATTATTTCCATGGAACGTTGCAAGATTTCACCTATTTCTTCGTAAAATCAAGTATCTTAGCAAAAAAAGTTTCCTGAATTGCTGCAAGTTGCATGAATGCAGACTCCTCACTGGTGTGAAAAAAACATGATTTAGTTACCAGTTTAAAGATTAACTAACCGGATTTTTTTAAATGTTTCATCTTTGATTCCATTTCGGCTCGTTTAGGTTAACTAAGCTCCTAATGGTAGTGAATCAAATGGTAACGAATTAGTCTTCGGATAGCTGCAACTTTGAAAGACAAGAATTGCAGGCATGGGAGGTGCTCGGTTCTTAGCTTTGACTGTGACTGCATTGATGCTTCTAGAGCTCTCATAATCACTCTGGAAGGGTCTAATCAATTGTAATAAACCTACAGAATTTCTCCTGAATAGCTTTAAGCGGTGAGATCTCCATATTCTTCAGAGAGATTCAAGAATAATTCAGGAACGTTTCGGTTGTTTTTACAGTCTAAGAAATATGACAGCAAGCAATTGTTTTATATTTATGTGCTTATCAAATATAGCGTGACAAGGGTAGATAAGGGGGTAAATTAAAATGTGAAAATTTGCAACAAATGGGGGAGGGCGGGAGAGGGATCAAGTACACTGTTAAAAATTTTCCGGAAAATTTACGGTAACTGTTGCTGGCATCCATGTTGCCAGTAACTATTACCGTAAAAATCAAATGTTTCTGTAAAATTTTACGGTATCCTCGGTAGGTCGCAGCAACCAATTGGCGCTGGGATCGCTTATTTCTCCGGTATAAATTACCGTAAAAATCAGCTATGCGTTAGTCCGTCATTTTACAGTAACAATTACCAGAAAATCTTCCTGAAT
Source organism: Uloborus diversus (assembly GCF_026930045.1). NCBI lineage: Eukaryota > Metazoa > Arthropoda > Arachnida > Araneae > Uloboridae > Uloborus > Uloborus diversus. The sequence goes on along the minus strand of NC_072738.1, from coordinate 153,848,751 downwards.
TTTTAACAGTGTATGAGGAAAATAGGGCAGACATCTTTTATGAATAGTCCATTTATAGAGTTGTTCTTTCACATACTCACAATGCCAAACTTTTACTTCGCAGCATTCCACACAAACTTATAAAGAACTGCCAAGGTTTGATAATTCTTTCAGAATATTTTTGTTTATTATTTGAAATATATTTTCTTTATTCATAATAAACTGATCATTATATTTTAGTGCGACATTTTGCATCCGCTTTAAAAATTAATGTCGTCTTTTTCGGAAACGAAAATACCAATGAGTGAGCTCTTAGAGCGTAGCAAGGTAGCTTAAATTTTAGAATCACTTTAGCTCCACCTTTTTACGTTTACTACACTTTTTCCAGAAAAATTCGTTTCTTTAGAAAATGGAGGAAAAAAAGACGAGTTTTAGAACTGCCGCAAATACTATTAAAAAAAACTTCGAGTAAAATTTAGAGGAGCTATTGCCGTAAAAGCTTTTGATGATAGTGTGCTTTTTAAGAGTGTATTCTTAGAAGTGTGAATACAATTCGAAGGAGATCTTTTTGATGGAAAGTTCTCAACAATATCCAAATTTTTCGTAGGATAAAAATATTTAAAAAATATGTTCTCAATTAGTTAAGAAATAACTTTATTAGAGTTTTGAAGGATTTAATTATTTAAGCACATTTATAACATTCGGCATCACTAACCCTAGGTTAAGAGTTTAAATTGCTCACATATGGTTGGTTGACGAGATGAGCTGTAAGTCAGGGAGAGCCCTCAAACCAGGGCTAAGGCAAAACTACACGAGCTTATGCAAAGCTTATGACATGCAGAGACTGCAGGTTCGTTTTTTTTTTTTGAGCAATTACGAATGCTTATTGTTCTCATTTGACAGTTTTGATGTGCTATTTTATTTTCCCACCAGCACCCTCTGCAGCATCACCGTCGACCGGCTCCTCACGATGCTGCTCCTCCAGCGAAAACTGTCTACAGGTTGCATCCATATGCTGCACACACGCGGATACATACACAACTACACACACACACACACGTACACACAAATACATACATCTACACACACATAAACACATACACACATTCAAACACATACATACACACATGCATACATACAGACACCTACACATACACACACAACTACCCACACACTCATGCCAGCACACAGACACAAACACATATGCCTACACACACATACATATTCCCCACCACACACAAACACTCATACACACAACTACCCACTCACTCATACCTGCACACAGACACAAACACACATGCCTACATACACACACACACTCGCGATTGCGAAAAACATAGTTTGAATTCAATAGGTCAAAATTCAAATTATTTATTTATTTATGTATTTATTTATTTATTTATTTTGTGAACTCATCAGTTTGGAGTAACCGAGCAATCATACCCGAGCTGGAGGCAGATGTCCGTTCATTGAAAACGATATCACCTTCAAACTGGTAAAACTTGACCTCGGAGAAATGGTGGTTGACCATGAAGCGGTGACATTTGGAGTGGGTTGGTTGTTATTATTATCCTATATATAGGAACACGAGAGCGAACCTCTTTCTACTCTGCGCTTTCAGGTGGATTCTACCTATAACAAATGTTACGAATGACGTTGCCGGTTGAAGATCATCCGCCATCTCTCCATGGTCAAGCTTTATCCGAACTGGTATTCTAGTCTGGTGAGTCAACAACAAGAACGAAATTACAATCTTTGGATGTCGTTCCTGAGCTGTTGGTATTTGCTTGTGGTGCTATCAATGGATAAAATAATGCACATGAAAAAAATATTGAAAAGGTATTTGGACAATTTGTATTGCATAACTCATATTTTCCTGCATTATGAGAAGTATCGTAGCCCAAAACAACCTGTTTCTACTTTCAATTTCAACTGAAAAATTTTCCATCCATTGTGTTTACTATACACTGTAATTTTTTTTTTTTTTTTTAAATGTCACTAATTCTTTCCGTGGAACGTTTCACGATCTTGAAAAAAAACAGTATATTTGTCAAAAAGTTTCCTGAATGGCTCCGAGTTCCACGAATGCAGACTTCTCACTGTGGGGAAACATGATTTTTAGCTCCCAGTTTAAAGATTAACTGAGCATATTTCTTAAGTGTGGCGGCTTCAGTTCGATTACGGTCCACCGAGATAGACTAACTCCCAGTGAGAGCGAATAAGTCTTTGGATTCCATAGGTTCAACAGAATTGTAGGCGACCTGGAATCCTGTTACTTACTTGCAATTCTGCCTTAACTTTGACGATGTTTGCAATGCCGCTTTAGGAGCTTTCTTGGTAAATCAGGAAGGTGCCAAGCTATTATAGCAATACATCCTAAGTATTCTCTGAAGGGTTCTAGACACACGACTGGCTTTAAGCAAGAATATTTCTGAAATTTTCAGTAACGTTCCAGGAAAATTTCAAACAGGTTACTGAATATTGGTGGAAAACGTTTCTGATTTTTGCAAGATATGTTATTTGCAGAAATTGGGCACCTTAGCTGCCTATTATTTTCCAGGAACGTTTCTGTATTGTTTTTAGAGGGTAACGTACATGTAGCAACAGCAAAACCGGTAACTAAAATGGTTTTAAAAACCCTGTTTTCAACTTAAAAAATCGTTAGACGTTTGATGAGTCATAATCTATGTTTTTTTTACAGTAACTGGTAAATCGAAGTTGCTTTGATATCTGTATGAACAAACAGTAACGTAGAAAATTAATAATAACGTTAAAAAACTTTAAAAAACTTCTAGTAGCACAGAAAAAACAGAAAGTAGATTTTGTTTGCGATAGTTTTTACGAAATGCAGATTTGAATATGTGGAAAGAGTAAATTTAAAATCTGTTTTTAGTCTGTTATCAAACGTCAATCCACTGAATCTGAGAACATATTTTACCACAATATTTGATGTAAATTAGTCCTATAGCTAAAAGGGAGAGGCAAGGGAGATTCCGGAAATCACCACCCCTCGAAATATTTGGTCTTTTATTGTAAAAGTAATGTAAATTGGTTTCAAACCACCTTTACCTTCGGTGTGTCCCATAAAACCCTAGGGCAAGTTCCTCCAAACTTTTTTTCGTAACTTACAGCACTGGTGGCGATGCTGACAAGAATAGATAATCTCATTTCGTGATTCAAATTTTTGTCAAGTAAAGAAATAAAAACACAATTTTGCTTTCATAAAACAATTGAATTAAACGCGTTTTCTTCTGCTAGAAACTAAATCGCACGTCAGTTTAGTGTACTGCTATAAAAACTTTCAGGAGCAACAGTAGTTTTTTTTTTACTTCCTTTTAGAGAAAAGGAAGTATTGTATTCCGAAAAAAAATTCCCTCAAAATTCGGCCTTAATTTCCATTTTGCTCACCCCCGAATTAATGTTGAGTTTTTTTTCAACCCGACCACACGCGGATAAGTGCCTAAAAACGTATAGACAGCCGAAATATCCATCTTGACATTCCCAGAGTTAATTACAACGACTTTTCTCGTGACGTCCGTATGTACGTATGTATGTATGTATGTGCGTATGTGCGGATGTGTGTCGCGTAACTCAAGAATGGTTTGTCCTAGAAAGTTGAAATTTGGTACTTACACTCCTAGTGGGGTCTAGTTGTACTCCTCCCATTTTGGTTTCATTCGGGTGTTTCTAAAGGGTCTTTTGCTCCTTTTAGGGGGGGGGGGATCATTGTTAATTTCGATGTAAACTCAAGTGGTGTTATAATTTGGCGGACACTTGGCGATATATCGCCAGTCTTTTGGTCGCCAAGTTTTGTCACCAACTTGGCGACGAATTTGGCGATTAAAATTTTTTTTTTTTAAATCTGGTTTTAAATTGACCGCTGTTGGTGATATTTAGAGAGTTAACTATTGAATCAAATTAAATTTTCCAATAATGGGGAAATAACATTAAATTGGTGTAAAAGGAAGTCATGTGATGCACTCATCAGCTCGTTTTTTGAGCAATCACGATTGTTTATTGTTCTCATTTGACAATCCTTGATGTTCTGGTTCCTTTTTCAGCTTGGACCAGCAGCATCACAGCCCACCGGCGGCGGCGCGGCTCTTCTGGTCCTGAGCACTGTCCCCCAGAATTCACTTCTGCTGGGTGGTGGCGTCCATGTCCTACACACTCGCCAACGCGTGCGCGCCTTTACACACATACACACGCTTACGTGCACACACGTAAGCCCGCACACACACAACTATACACTCGTAACCACCCAGGAGGAAGGACATGCTTTGGGGGTAGCCATTTCTAGAAACAATAACTCTAATGAGTAGGGTCTTGTCGCAACTCGTGATTGCGAAAAACATAATTTGAATTCAAAGTTTCGGAATTCAAATTAGAGTTAATTGGGGGAAGTGGGTCACAGATCTTTTGGAAAACTACTGTTACTTTAAATGTAGATTTCTTTTCTTTTCTTTTTTTTTGTAGAATAATTAGAACGAAATACAAAATATACATAAATAGTTTTAACTTCTGCACATTATTATAGCTAAAACTTATAGCTTACGACTAATTTCAAGTAGAAATAGTACAAAAAATTTATGTTCATCAAAACTGCTAATGGGTTAAGTCAGGGGTGCCCACACCGGGGGGGGGGGGGGCATAGCGCGGACTGCTCCATTGAAACTTTTAGGGGGGGGGCGATGTTTTGACGGATATTTTTCTCATTTTTTGGGGGTGGGATCTTGCTTTTTTTTGAGGGGGTAGCCTTTGAGATATTTAGGGGGGAGGGTGTGCCCTTGCTCTTAGGGAGGTGGGCTCCCCTGGCTCATATGCCCCTTGAGTTAGGGAGACTTGACCTAACAGTTAGGAGGACATGTCCCTCCTCATGAATGTAAGATGAATCATAGATATTGAAATCAAAAACGCAGATTTGATGGTGTTTTTGTTCAAATAAGTGATACTTGAAGTGGATATACAAAATGTTCACTCTTTAAGTGAAGTCTGACGTATAGTTTATTATTATTATTATTAATCTTACTCCATTTCATCAGGAGAGCAGAAGTCGAATTCAAAACTTTATCAGACCAGACCGAAGAAATATTTCAGTTATATTTGCTAAGGAACAACTCATTGGGCTCAAAGACTATTAGTATTCTAGTTCTTTGTCAAATAGAAACAATTTTTAAACAAAAATATTATATACTAGCTGTATCCAACGCGCGTTGCTACGCCAACAAAAAAATACATCATAATACTGATTTTCATGACAATGATTTATAAGATGTTGCCAAGTCGCCGATGGTATACGATACTACAAAAAAACAAACTGCACACCAAATGCGTTCGGAATGTCAAAAATACGCACAATATTGTAAATATTGAATGTCAAAAATACGCACAATCTATACAAATTCTTCACTCTCGACTCGAAATGGCACATATCGTTCGCTTTTTTTTTTGTTTCAAAATTCATGTGACACGTGTCTAAATCGCGTGTCTAAAAGTCCCGATTAGGTTACTATACCAAGGCTTCACTCGATACGCGTCTTATCGCGTCTTATAGAAACACGTATCAAGTGAAGCCGTCAAACATAAAATAAACAAAAATATCAAATTAGGCTTTATGTCAAGTCTCCTTACTTAGACTGAGTCAAAGTTCTATAGTTAGCTTTCTTTTGTTTACATTACATTTTTAGTGACTTAGATTAAAGTTATATTAAACTTCTGTTGCTCAATAAATAGTTAGAAAAGTGACTAAAGCATGCATACTTTTAAAATTCATTTCCCTCAAAATTGGAGATTAAAATCTAAAAAATTTCAAAATCTTTAAACTTTACTTTTAAATTTCAGTATCATTTAATACTGAATTGCTTAAAAAACCACTGAGAATTCTGAAATGGCTTGTCAGCGCAAAATTCTGCTGTGTGACTGATCAACCTATAGTACGACAAAAATTTTCCCTGAATATCCTCTTCATAGAAAAAATCATCATGGGTCAAGTCTCCCCATGAGTCAAACCTCCCTAGTTCCCCTACGTGAAAAGTAAAGTTATTGTAGTATAAATGCGAAATAAAGAGAAAGCACGTGCATTTTGAATATTAAAATCATTTTGATTACTGTTCGGAAATTGAGTTCTGGATGCATTGTAAAACCTCCTCAAGTTTGCAAATTAGACTAATTCTTAAGTACTGCCTATTCATGGAGTAATCACAATCAGTTATGAGATTCATTTAGCATTCTTACTAAACGCTAATCTATGTTCGAATGCGCTTAGACTTTTGCTGTAAAATAATCTTAAATTAGTTCATTTCGCCCGATTTCACTTTGTTCTAACATTTTATCAACATTCCTGTTGAGAATAGAACAGCTGTAGCAACTAAGTGTAGGGAGTCAGCTGGCGCTAGCCTGTCCAACACCAACTTAAGTTTAATTCAGTTCGTTAATTTGTAATAAATTATGCATTGGAACAAGATAATATGAACAAGATTTTTGATTGATAGTTTGTACTGAGTTGAATAGATTCCTTTATGTTTGAAAAGTAAAAGAAGGTATAACAACGTATTAATTGCACAAAACTGCAGATTACCGCGGACACGTGTTTCTAGATTTCAAAGAACGCCTTTTGTCAATTCAATGAAGTGAGAGCTAATAGGTTGAGAAGTTCTCAATAGAAATGTTCGGATGTCATGTAATTTAACTTTGAGCTAGTTTTATGGAAAGAAGAGGCATTAAAACTAGATTTTAAGTCAATAGCACGTTTTTACAACATTTTGAGTTTAGTTTTGTTGCCGCTGTGCAATATTTCCTTTTTGGTTTTAAGTATTGTGATTAGAAAATCGCCTGTCAAGATGGGAGAAAATTGGATCTACATTTGAAAGAAGCAATTGCTTGTTTGATGCCATTTTGATAGTTGAAATTTTAACCCAAACTCCAGTGAATTGACCCTAAACTCCAGTAGACAGCGTTCAGTGTTGACCCCTTTTTCGTTTCTTCATTCCCCCGAAATGACACAGTCTTACCACAGTACAACAGTTAAGTTACCGGATCCAGCTCAACCTTGTCACAAAAAAGCCTTTCCCTGCATTTTAAACATAACCAAAACGTAATTTCAAATTATCATGCCGTGAAGCGAATTTCATTGTTGATGACGTCAGGAGCGTTACTCGATCATTGGCTATTATATATATGAGGATATTTAATAGCATGATTTGAGGTTCGAAATGAAATGAATCTTTGTGCTTGTGGGCATGGCAGGTGGGTACTTGCTTTGAATGCTTTTGAGCAAATAAGCTAAATACTTATCAGTTCAACTTATTTAGTAAATACAGAAGAAAAATGTATAATATTAGATTTAATGTGATGAAAGTGGATTTGTGTTTTTGTGACTTTCTTATATTCTCGATACTCCTCGTACATTAACCCCCAATACTGCAATACGTCGTGAAATTTAGTAATATTACCATATCAATACTTGTTATGAAACATTTGTTGGGTATGATTATGAGGAAATTTAGGTTTTTCATGTTAGTAAAAGCAAAAGTTGACAACTTAAAGCTGTGAGCAATACTCTTATGTTTATTCCTACCCGCTTTGTTCAAAGTCTCTGCTTGCTTTAGGCTTACCCCACGGGCAAAGAGGGTTTTTGAAAGGTATAAATTTTTCGATGATTTTTATGTTAAAAATAAGCATCAACTTGATTTTTTTCTATTGAATGCAAGCAATGATTACTACTGCAAATGATGAACGCTAAAGCTGCCGGCCTTGTTCAGTGGTCAGAGGAGTCTGACTGCGATGAGATGGTCCCGGGCTCGAATCCCGGCTCAGTCATGAACGTACTTCCCCTCTCTTGTCCTTTCTTTGTGTGAATGTATTGTTATGCTGTGAATGGTTGCCCACCCTATAAACGGGTCCCTATGGTATGTGTGTACTGCGGAAGTCGGACTTCCCGCCAAATTACGGTATAGTTGGAAAAGTGAAGCATCGCACCCAACATTGCCAGCCTAGCTGGCACAAGACAACTACGTGAATGCTAAAAAACAACTTGTTTTTTTACTATAACGTTAACGTACCCGCTATATGTCTACTTCCTCTATTGGTTTTTGTTCAAATTATGCAAATGATAGTTGGATAAATTAAAGACGTCTTCTTTTGAACATGTATTATAGTTAATGGCAAAAATGGAGAAAACTGTAAAACATCATGAATTCCGAACTTACAATTATTTAGAAAGTTAAGGCGGTCCGAAACAGAAAAATCGTGAAATTTTGCAATTTTTTAAAATTTTTTTTAATCATTTAAAAAAATTCTGTTTTTCTCTGCTTAATATGACGTTTGAATTTTGTTTCTATCTTTATTGGTACAAAATATTTAATTATTTTTGTTGCATGCATTTAATTAAAATAATTTTTCACTTTAAAAATTTAAACGCGTTTTTCTCCATGATGCAGTTTTTTCTGACTTTTTGCATTCAAACTCTTATAAGTCAAGAACTGGTGAAGATAAAGTAATGAAATTTAGAGCATATCTTTTTCACAGTTTACTTTAATTTTCATTCGGCATATTTGAAAAAAAAAAAAAAAAGTTTACTGCATTAAATGATTTTTTTAAAGTATCTTAGAGCTTCCTGAAATTTTTCGCCAAATATTTTCTATTTTTCATTGAATTAATATTTTCTCAATTTCCCGAATAAGAAATAAAGGTTAGATATTTGTGCATAATTTTCAGAAAAAAACTTGAAAAATTTCCAAAAATATTTTGAGTTTTAGCGGTTTAAAGCAACCTTATTTTTTTAAACTAATTTAATTTAAGTAAAAGAAATCTTTTTAAGAAATATTTATGTTATGATTTTGCTTGTTAAACAGATGGTGAATCAGAGCAAAAAAGTTCAAAACTCTAAACTGTTTATTTTTTTTTTTTTCGAAATGTGCCCGGATTCCCTTAAGAACATAGAGTTTGGTACGTACGAATCTTCACATGTTGAAAATATTTTCGAATTAAATCATCTTAGTCATTAGCACCATTTTTCTCGGCGAAGTCTACCATCCATTCTTCTTCATTCTTGCTCTTCTTATAAAATAAAAAATATAAAGAAAAAATACTTGTTTAAAATAATTTTCTCTGAGAACAAAACTCCCTTCCGTGAACAAAAAACATTTGTCTTTTCGTGAGCTTACAAATGCCACCAAAACATTAATACGAATCAACAGACAACTGACAAAAGGAAATGAATCGAAGACATGATATATAACTGTTTCCTTTTTATTTTGTGAGGTTAAAAGTTTTAAAATATCTCGTTTAAAATCTTTAGGGCGCTTTTTTTTGGGAGGGGGTGAGGGAGAAATATTTTATGATTGCTGAATGGGCCAAATTGGTTGAGTTTCCGCAAAATGGAAAATGTGTTTTAGTATCATTTAGCTGGTAAAGAAAAACTGAAATAATGATTTTTGTTTTAGCAACATGATACATCAGTGACGTGTTCATTTTACCTGAAAATAAATTGAAGCTTCAGTTGCGACAAAATTGTATACCGAATCATATAGTGTAAAAAATATTACTTGAACAAGTTCTGCTGGATTATATTATAGACATTGAATAAATGAGTTTACAAAACTATTTTCCTTTTTGAATTTCTGAAGAATTTTAGGGTTTGAAATTTCTTATATAGTTTGGTTCCTCGAATTACATTTATTTTGAACAGTAAGGGAATGTGGGGAAAAATAAAATGGTTAAGAGGACTGAGTTTTTTCAAAATGAATAAATCGGAAATTTGTTTTGAAAATTACACTACATAAGGAAAGAACAGTTTATTTTATAACAAAACTTGCGTTGAAACAGTAATTTTTATTTTTGGCAGTAAATTTAAATCTTCAAGAAAAAAAAAAGTGGATTTTTTTCACTTTTTTTTATAGGGCAAAGTGAAAAATAAAATATTTTTCTAATGAAATATTTTCTATTAGATTATAGGGTCTGGTGGGGTAAAGTGGTCATAAAATCGTAGGTTTTCAACTTAGGTGGATAATAAAAACAATAAATTCTTTAAACACTTCAACTTTTTTTGTTGTTATTTTACATTGCATTATTAAAGAACACGGTACATTGCACAGACCCCGAAGAGTTCCTATTTTTCCTACTTTTTAGAGCTCTCTCCTTATTTTCCTACTTTTTCCTTTTTTTCCTACTTTTTCTTTCTTTAGTATAGCACTTCTAATTGTGCATTGATTCTTATTTTTACAATGCCACGCCGATAATTTTCTGCATGTTTTGATTTTGAAAAGTAAAAGGAACAAGCGGATCCTTAGCTTTTCATTGAATGACTAGACTATAGTAATTTCTGGAAGGAACGTCGCGGCGTTTGTGTGTTTAAAAGTTAAATTTTCGTAAGTGACTTTTTTTTGTCGTTGCGACGTTTATGATCGACTTTTCTTTTTATCGCCCTGACTTCAGTCCTACTGTATTAACGAAACTAAAAAAAAATAGATACTGGCACATTCTGATGCAATTATATATTATTTACCCATCAATTAGAAGCTTTAATTAAAGTAAACGGCCGACTGTTCAAAAAATGCGGGAAAAACCGAATTTCCTATTCGCCAATTTTTTGTATGATTACTAGTGAAATGGAGCTCTATTTAAACAGAAAGGCAATGTAAAACCTTAAAAGGACATAAGGAAACAAAAACTGAAAAACTTGTATACTGTACATATTTTATTGATGTTAGTACAACATAAAAGCATCTAACAAAAATTCGCAAAAACGGACCACTTCAAAAATAATCGCGGAAACTTTTTTCGTACATAAATATGAATATTTTTCATTCTAAATCGTAAACATGATTATAAATTTATAAAATTTCATTTTCTTTCCTTGCAAAGAGTGTATTTGCAAAAAAAAAAAAAAATAAATAAATAAATAAATAAATAAATAAAGCGGCAAAACCTGGATGGGCAAAACGTTCCCGATTTTTGGAGAAAAAAATCGGAAATCAATTTAAATGCAATATTTTGTTTTTATTTCTTCTCATTTTTAAAAGTCGGGGGATAGAGCTACAAATTAATATGTATTTTTTTTCTTTTTAATGGGTATTTTCTACTCTGATATATCATCAATATCGAGGAGTTGCTCATCATTTTTATGTGCTGTGTTTCTGGCAATGCGACATTTCTGAGCATTTAAAATTTTTTTGACAGACTCTTAACTCTTTTCGAGGTGATTTCGTGAACAATTTCCGAATGAATATTTTTGTTGTATGGTGAGGATTGAGATAAACTATTTGCCTTTCCTTTTATGTACATATAAACATTAGTAACTGATCTTTGTCTTTGATAAAAATGTTATGTTTACCATGCATGGATGTTTCCTTTTATTTTCGTGCCAAAAAATTTTGGAACAAGAAGGAGGTAAAAATCATCAAACCATTAAAACAATATTCGTTTTTATTGCTTGATTAAAATTAGAACTGACTCATCACTTTGATTCCCTCCCCCGAACCCCCCCCCCCCCCCCGGAGGTGGCTAGCGAAGGATGTATACTGAATGCAAATTTTATCTGCAAACAAAAAAAAAACCGCACAAACATGTATAGCTAAGCATTAATTTTCCAAAGCCAGGGAGGGGAGAAATTGACCCCCATAATTGACGTGCCTGAAACAAAAATGTATGTTGAATGCTAAAAATACATAACATAGTACAAACCCTTTAGTTGACTTATTTCGTTATTTACTTAGTTTAATTATTTTGTTATAAATTTTATGCCCCATATTTAAGAACACATTTATTTTAGTTCTGTATTTTCAGTCGTTTTCCTTTTTTTTCAAATTTAAACATCTGCCTCTGATTATGCAGGAATGCATGTCAACTGCTGATTATTTTTGACTAAAACTAATTTAATATTTGCTTTGCTTTTGTATCATAGTTTATGATAACAGGAGCTGAAAGTGATAGTATTTTTAAATGATAAATAGATGCTCTTGAAGGAATGTTTTCGTTTTTGACAAAACAAATCTGAAACAAAAACGGTTTTATTGAACCAAAATAGGAGTTTTATTATTATTATTGTTTATTTATTTATTTATTTATTTTTTTGCGTTTGCTATATTGCATTTTATTCTTTCACACTTAAAAATTTTATTACTATATTGGTGAAAGGTGTTTCTTTGTTTAGATTTTATTTTCATATTTTTGTAATTACTATCTTTGTTTCCACTAGTTTATTTTCCATACTAATGACTCAGTCGTCTTGACGTGTGTGTAGTCCTATCTCTTCCTATTTTTTTTCCTACTTTTTTAAGCGATTTTTTTTCCTACTTTTCCTACTTTTTTAATTTTTGATTCCTTATTTCCTACTTTTTCCCCTCAAAAAACCACTTCGGGGTCTGATTGCGTTTCAGAAAAAAATATTGAATTTAAGTAGTTTTATAACACTTTCATTTCCCTTCGTATTTATGACCACTTTACCCCATGGGATGGGGGAAAGTGGTCATATAATGGGGTAAAGTGGTCATAGTTTAAAAAAACTGCAAAACCGTTACAAATAACCCTAATTTTTGTATATTTCGGTTATTTTTATAGTTACAAGTATATGTACGAGTATATACGGGTATACACGAGTCTACTATACGTGTCGTGTAGACATGAGTAAACATGTTCGTATATGAGATACATGTATACATCAGATACATGCACATGCCTACTCAAGTATATACGTGTATACACGCAGCGCCGAGTTCAAGGGAAGGGTTTTAGGGGTTAAACCCCTCCCTTGGGTTCAAAAAAGAATTTGGCATATGTTACATCTATGAAGATGCATTAGTGATTGGCCTTTTCTATGTAATTTGCATCTGCAAAGAGCTCTTTCTTGTTTAGTTTATTAAGCATTATTTCAGAACATAACAACCTGATATACATTCTATATTATAAAAGAATTTTTAAAGATTTTAATACTCATTGCAGTATACTACATAGTAAACAGATTTAATTAAAAAGAAGCAAGCAAAGTTTGATTAAAGCGAATCTGTGAAACGAAGGAATACTTTGGTAACTTGTACAGCTAGAAGTATCCTTTAAGAATACAGCAGTCCTTACATGTGAATAAACGCCATACTGGGATCGGCAAGTTGTCGCAAAACTAGAAGCTGTAAGTTGGTTGAATTCTCCCCCCCCCCCCTACTGGTAAGATTAAAACCCCTCCCTTTATGAAAATCTGGACACGGGCCTGTATACACGAGTGTATACACGTATATACTCACGCATGTATACGTGATTACCTATAGGAGTGTATACGTGTCTACACGAGTACATACGTATCACGTGTATATGCGAGTAAAGTGTAGAAAACAACATCATATGCGTGTTTTGCGCTAGTATCTCGAGTATATGCGTGCATACCTGAGCATATATGTGTACAGTCGACGTATATACGCATATATAAGTGTACATACATACTTATACGAGTATACACGAGTTAATTCGTGGATATATCCAGTGCATGTTTGTACGTGTCTACTCACGTAAATATATATAAAAGCACGAGTATATTCGTATTTTTACGTGTAAACACGAGTATATACCTGTTAGACGTATATACGTGCATTTACGTGTATACACCAGTACATGTATCCACGTATATCCACGAGTATATCCGCTAATATAAATGTATGCTTACAGAATGAATCCAAGATTTTTTGCAAAATCTAAGTGGTGTGAAAGGGGAGGATAAGAAGCAAAGAATCATAAGGAACTTATGGTCGCTGACGCGTTACATGCACAAAAGGTCAGAAACTGACGTTAGCAAAACAGGTCATAAATTTGTTACACAAAGATGATTTTACCCGACATTTTAGTTTTAAGACATATTTAGAGCAGTTGTTCAAAGTTACGGCCTGTAGTAGTTCTAATACACGCATCGCAACGAAGGTGCAGCGACTGATGAACGTTTTTCAAAAGTCTCGTAATTGCAACAGAGTGATTGCGATGCATGTATTACAGCTGCCGGCCGCAAATTTCATCAATAACTTAAAAATTTTCTTAAAACCTAAAATGTTGTATAAAATTGTCTTTGTGTAATAAATTTGTGATATGTTTTGCATCCATCAGTTTCTGGCTTTGCGTTCATGTAGCGCGTCAGCCTTGAGTTTGATTCTGGATGTTTCTTATGATTCTTGCTTCTTATCCTCCCATCTAACACCTTTTAACAATTTGACTAAGAGTTTAGACTCACCCTGTATACATCTATATCATATGCTTGTATGCAAGTGTCTACTCGAGTACGTACGCGTATATACGTGTCTCCCTGAGTATATAATTGTTCGTATATATACGAGTATATAAGCGGGAACATACGTGTTTAGTCGAATGTATATCTGTATAGATAAAAAATACTTGCAGGTACCCAAATACGTGTTTATTGGTGCATTTATGTGAATACGTATACCCATACGTGCCTACACGTGTATATGCGTATACATACGCATATACTCGTATATTTAACCCTGTTTATTGTAAAAACAATACATATTAAGTGAAATTAATATTTAATTTATATCTGCCTTATACTTAAAGATTTAGTGACTTTAGAAGAACAATATTCGTTAAGCCTAATATTATGACCCCTTTACCCCATCTTACTTAAATTGTTCTAACAAATTATTCAAAATAGATTCAGCTAACTGCTAATGAGTAAGAGTTCTTGAGACATGTAGGAAGCTTCCTGTGCAGTCAATCTGTTCATAATTCTAACAAACAAAATTTCCCAAGGAAGTTAAAAGAGGTGTTTAGATTTTAAGAATTTTCATGCTTACACAAAATATTTTTTTTTACCAAATAAAATTTTGCCAGTTGTAAAATTTTGTATTCAAAATATAGTTTATAAATGCACTACCCTAAAATAAAGTTTTCATATTTCTTCGAACATTAATTTCCAAGCTATAGACATTTATTTGAATTATGACCACTTTCCACCATTGACCACTTTCCCCCACCAGACCCTAAAACATATATTTGATCAAAATAATCAGCAAATGAAAGGGTGACTAAATGAAAAGATAATGAAATAATAAACGAATAATTAAATGAATAAATATTAATATATGAAGAACAAAAAATGAAAGAGTAAAAGAATGAATGAATGTGAAACTAATAGGACTCGACCGATGCATCGGCCTGACCGATGCATCGGCGCCGATGGTTCAACAATTTAGCCATCGGCATCGGCATCGGCGGCCGATGCTAACTTGCAGGAAACATCGGCCCATCGGCCTTAAAATACATCGAAAAGCCGATGAAATTGGCCGATGTTTTTGAAAAAAAAAAGGACCTTGGCTGTTTTACTTTTTAATACAAAGTAAAGAGAGTTATTGTTTTCATATAAAATTGTTTACTTAAATTTCAGTATAAATTTCTATTTTAGTCACCCCTGAAAGAGTTTTTAATACTGCATTCAGATTACCAAACAAGTTAATTATTGCGTTGTTTCTTGCAGCTGGATGTACGTATATATCTCTCATAAATCATAACTCTAAGATGGTAAGCTATAGAAGGTTAAGTTTTCGCATGTGGGGTGTGCGTACGTTCCAGTTGTGCACTTCCTTTTTTTGTTTTCGATCGGGTGTTCTGAAAAGCCGGTTTACTTACTTTTTATAGCTATTAATTACTTATTTCAATGCAAAACTAATCTAGCGTCTCAGACTGACAATCATTTGGTGATATATTGCCGAATTGGAGATTATGGAAACAAATATGAGATGGTGAAACCGGTTTTTGTGTCATTTTGGTAGATTCCTGTTGAACCGACGGTAATTTTTAATTTTTCAATACTTGTAATTTGAATCACAGTAATGCAGTCTTTTCTGTATCGCTTCGGCGGAGTTACAAGTTTAGGACCCGTCGAAATACATTTTGGGGCCCTATTTCTCTATCGCAGAAGTTGTGAAACATTTATCATAAGCATTTTTGTAACTCCTACGGTGCCCCTATGGTTATGGGTCCTCTCGTGCAATTGCAACTTATGCTATATTTTAAATCCGCCACTGCACATCAAAACAAACTCGGGTGCAAGTTTTAAAAGTTTTTTTTCTGCTCCATGTTTATGATTATTTTGAACTCTATTTTTTACGACTATTTTTTGAATTTCCGAGAACACTTGCGTGCCCCTCCTCCCACTCCCTCAATTTCTGAAATTAAACTCTAGTTATACTTCTAAGCTCTTTAAATTAACACCATTCGTAAAATTAGAGATTTTTTTTCAAACTTAATTTATTGTTTAGAAATAATCTAGAGCATTAATGTAAGAAATTGATTCAAGACGTTTTGAATGATGACATAATTCGAAAATCAAAGGGACTTTTGAATTTTTTCTTCAGAATTGCTGAAGTAGATTCAGAAACTCTTCCGAGGCGTTGGTGGTAGCGGTTTGGTACTAAAAAAATGAGGCCGAAGTTGGGGCCGAAGTGTGAGTTACTCCAAAATCAGAGGGGGACCCCTCCCCCTTAACCCTCCCTCGTCGTTTCGAGCATTTCATAAATATTCATAGCGATTATTTATTTTGGTCAAGAAATGTCATTTTGCGTATTTGTCATACTTGTTTCACCTATATTTCGTAATGCGTCATCTTTCTTGCATCTTCAATAGTGATCGATGTTTTTTCTATTGTAAGTAAATATTTTTTTGTATTTATATAAAATCAATGAATAAGTTATTTTCGTTTTTATAGAAACGTTTCAAGGATTTTCTATTATGCAGTTTTTTAAATTTCAGAAAATTATTCTTAAATTTAAAAATTTAATTTGA
Organism: Uloborus diversus; assembly: GCF_026930045.1. Lineage (NCBI taxonomy): Eukaryota > Metazoa > Arthropoda > Arachnida > Araneae > Uloboridae > Uloborus > Uloborus diversus. The sequence goes on along the minus strand of NC_072738.1, from coordinate 153,831,999 downwards.
ACTTGTTTGTAAAGCTTCATAAAAGATTAAACAATCAAATTGTTCAATATTATGTGTGCAAACATCAGATCAAGTAGTATATTTAATCAGTTATTAACTTGGTGTAAATATTGAGTTTGTTTAATATAACTGCGTTTTAAGAACCTCGCTCTCTTTATGACTATTTCTTTTTTCAGCAAAATGTATGTCACTGTTATAGCTTTTATGAAAAATGCAAACTTTTCTTTTCATAAATTTTAAATAGGTACACAAATATTCCTATTATGAAAAAATATTCCTATTATGATTTAATATTGTAATTTACCTGTTACGTTTTTTCTTTGATTTGATGACTAAAAAATGCCTACGTGCAATCTTTTCACTTTAATTGCGTAATTTTTTGAGGGTTTCATAGTTTTATTCTTTTTTTTTTTTGAATGATTAAACAACATAATTTAATGTTTTTTAACTATTTTTAGTGTACCTAAATCCATACATTATTACAATATTACTGAAATCTTAGTTATATGTTCAATTAAAAAAAAAAGAAAAAAATCAATTGGTTATTAAACAGTCTTTTTGTTTTTCTTTCTTTTTTTTTCTTTCTTTTTTTGGCTGTTGTTCTTGCTCTTTCATCATACAGCAGTCAAAAAAGGAGAAGATTAACTACACCCTATACATATTGTACGTAGTACGATCCAAAAGTTCGGGGGCAAGCTGTATAGAACCTTACCCAGAATAGTTCACATTACCGAAGCACATCCAACTTCAAAAGGTCACCTTGAGGGACTATGTACTTCGACCAGTGTTCATATAACTTTTGGAAACACTCCTGGAAGCCATTTTTTGCTACCTTCTGTGATGCAGCTTTATCTTCTCCTGACAGAAGAAAACGGCGTCCATGCAAATGTTTTTTTGCTGGGAACAGGTAGAAGTCACACGGAGCTAAGTCCGACGAAACGTTGTGTTATTTGTTTGTCATATCCGAGTATTGAACAATCGAACCGTGCATCCTCAACATGAAAGTCGCCTTCTTCCCCACGATGAAGTTAAAAGCAGCAGCGCAAGATGCCTTACAGGAGGTTGCGTAAAATGTCTTCCAGGATTGCTTCGAAAAGCTATACGACGTTGGCAGAAGTGCATAGTCGTCCAAGGTGACTATTTTGTAGATAGATGTGCTTCGGTAATGTGAACTATTCAGGGTAAGGTTGTATACAATTTGTCCTGAACTTTCAGATCATACTACGTACGTATGTGTTTCCAACTTACTATTTCATAACGTTTTTGAGTGACGCAAGTTTACGCGCATGAGGACATCACAAGAGAATTTGCGATAATTAACTGAGGAGGTGTTCAAAATTTATATTTCGGTCATCTATATGTTCTTAAATACATATGCATGTACAAATGTGCCGGAAACTCTTGTGAACTTTAAACTAGGTGATCGTAAAATAGAAGTTAGGTCGAAATCTGATTATTATTTTTTTTTTTGTGATTATACGATTCCTTATTCGTAGAAAGAAAGTAAAATGAAATGAATCAGCGATGCTTTAAATCCCTGATAATCTTATAAATTTATTTCTGTGTTTTTTTTTTTTTTTTTTTTTTTTTTTTTTTTTTTTTTGCCATCGGCCGACGACATCGGCCATCGGCAATCGGCCATTTGGAGGAAAACAATCGGCCATCGGCCATCGGCTGTCTTTGAACAATCGGCCAACAATCGGCAACGGCCCATCGGCCAAAAAATGCCATCGGTCGAGCCCTAGAAACTAAGTGAATGAATGAAGAAATATACGTGAATTACTAAATGAAGGAGTGTAAATAAATTAATTAATAAATGAAAACGTAAGTGATTTATATTAAATGATTGAATTTGTAAATGAAACAAACTATTTCATTTTGCCCCATCCACTTTGCCTCATATGTACTTGACTAATTGCACAATTTATTTAAAAAGGAAATAAGCTTAATATTAACTAACGGTAATAATGCATTGAATATTAGGAGGTATCAAATAATGTTTAAAATGTTAATAACAAGAATTTTATCATTTTATAGTAACAAAAATAATTTAACTTAAAACAAAATATTACAATATAAGTATCATTTTTTTAAGATTGCCTGTATTACCAAATGCTTTAATCTTCGGCGGTATTTTTTCCTGAATGGAATAGATTACATATGGTACTACATAGTTTAAATAATTCCATATAAGTGGAGCTACAAGCAAAGTAAATATTTCACCATTTCACTTTGCCCCATGTTCCGCAACTAAATAACTCAGACATTTTTTTTACTTTACAAACAAACTTGGTAAAAACCACTGTGTCATTAAATTCATTGATTGAGAAGTGAAGATTAGCTCTGTAATTGTGTTCAATGAGGGGAGGGGAGACGTTTAGCTACTGAAAATAAATTTCGTTCCAACCACTATGTCACTAAATTTTTATTGGTGAATAGGTGAAGATTGACTTCTTATGTGTTCAATAGGGGGGGGGGGCTAGTTTAAAAACATCTAAAATGTTCCGACAAATTCAAAGAGAATCAGATGTAATTTTTATTACAAACGATTAAAACTATTGTCTGTTTTTTCACGAGAAGGCACTTAACTCCTCCCTTGTCACGTGGTATCCGATGATTCAATTTCTCTGTTTTTGGCAGAAATTATATTCGGATCATAGCATTTTGTTGTAAAAGCAGCAATTTTTAAAATGTAAGAATAACTAAAATGACAACAGACAAGGTGAAGCAAGTGATGTAAAGGACACTAACGCTTTTTTGCACAATAAAATGCACACCCAAATTACGACTGTCCTGTTGCCTCCTTTAGAAGCGTGTGGATTGCGTATCAATCACCCCCGCGTAAAATGGAACTCTGCGTTCGAGGACGCGTGGCGAAGTGGCTTTTCCTGAAAAACGGACACTGGTATTCATGTAAAGTTGAATACTAGTTCATTGTAGTTTTTAACTACTTTTACTACTTTATCAAGAAACTTTCTTCAGTCTTTTATATAAATGCTCGGTTCTTATGGATTATCACAACTGCAAAGATTGGGTGCTCTACATTTAAACTCTTGAAAATATTCATATGTTACCACAGTGTATCTGAGAAATATGCGCGACATTTTATGTTGGTATAGCGGCTGCGCCAGATGGAAAATTAAATGACACTACTAGGTATTTTGAGCTAGATCTCGCACTGGGATGAAGTGGTCGCAGTTAAAGAAAAAAAAATATATTAATTTGAATTTTTGGCGTCTTGAATTCAAATTACGTTTCTCGCAATCACGAGAGTGTGTGTGTATGAATGCGCGTGTGTGTTTGTGTAGGCGCATGTGTGTTCGTGCGTGTGTATGTGTGTATGTATGCATGTGTGTGCGTGTTGTGTATGCAGTGCTGTGTGTACGCGCGCGCGTGTGTGTATGCGTGTGTGTGTAGGATATGGACGCAACCTGGAGACGGTTTTCGCTATAGGAGCAGCATCGTGATTCCGGTCGACGCGACGGTGGTGCTGGCAGAGGGTGCTGGCGGGAAAATAAAATCATAGGAATTTAAAACAGTCAAATGAGAACAATAAGCAACCTTGAGTCCTCAAAAAAAAAAAAAATAAATAAAAAAAGCTTGCATGTACCATAGAGTGGTTCAAAAAAACTTATTTTCAGCTAGAGTCCAGGACACCCCTTATTTTTTTAGACTTATTAATAGTATTATGCTGTAAAAGTTTTAGCTCAAATTTTAAGAGGGTGCTCAATGACCCCTTCATTTAACATTAGCCGCAGCGTAAAAATGTCACGAATTTAGAAACGTTCAATTTCCCCAGCTGTTTTTTTTTTTTTGTAAATAATTATTTTATTGCAATGTATATTCATGTTAGTCGTGTATATTATAATATGTAGCATTGTTTTTTAAGTTCAATGTATTTTTTTTAACCCTTCTTACCATACTTATGAAGTTTGGGGGAAGGGGGTTGAGTACCCTCTTTCAGTTGAAATAGGAAGCTAAAATTCTTCCAGTATATTACTACCTAAAAGTCTAAAAATATTGAGGGGTGTCCTGTTATCTAGGGGAAACTTTTTTTAAACATGTATTTTTGATGGTTGAGCACCTTCTTTCAGTTGAAATAGGAAACTAAAATTCTTCCAGTATATTACTACCTAAAAGTCTAAAAATATTGAGGGGTGTCCTGTTATTTAGGGGAAACTTTTTTTAAACATGTATTTTTGATGGTTGAGCACCCTCTTTCAGTTGAAATAGGAAGCTAAAATTCTTCCAGTATATTACTACCTAAAAGTCTAAAAATATTGAGGGGTGTCCTGTTATCTAGGGGAAACTTTTTTTAAACATGTATTTTTGATGGTTGAGCACCCTCTTTCAGTTGAAATAGGAAACTAAAATTCTTCCAGTATGCTACTACTACCCACAAGTCTAAAAATATTGAGGAGTGTCCTGTTATCTAGGGGAAACTTTTTTTAACATGTATTTTTGAACCACCTTAATGTACCATCCCTTGAAATGCCCAAAATTTGGTATCAACAGCTGTCCCTCCTCCCTTAAGGCTTATCATGATACTATTTTTTGTCTGAATCCCAGCAGTACCCAATATAGAACAGATACGTTCAAAAAGAAAAATGTTTGATTGTTTTCCAGTCTTGAAGCGATTAGCTCCGAAAACTAATCAACAATAATGCCGACGAGGGTACATATCTGAACGAAATTTTGTTCCATCTCACGTCGACATGTTCCATTGCAATTCGTTTTGAGTTAGAGCGGCTACAAAAAAAATGTTTTAAATGATTACACATACATTTACAAAAGTAATAAAAATGGATTCAGCTTGAAAAAGTGTAAATTTACTAAAACTCGAATATCGAAAAACTTTCGTGAATCCAAATGCTTACTTTTAAATGTAAGATGTAGACAAAAGTAAAAGGAAAAGGATAGTATAGTTTTAAGTAAAAAAAGAAGAAGAAAAGAAGAGCACAAATATTCTATTACAGGGTCAATATGTATCGGGACTGTTTCTGTGTAGCCTCAACGGAGCGGTAGAGGGCGCTCCGACTATTCGGTCTCCGTAAAAGAGTCCTCCACCACTCAGGCGCACTTTAATTCAGTCGCCAGTGAGCATACGTTGGTAGACTTTTGTAACGTGTGATTTTTTTACGGTGTCATCGCGACAGCATGGTGCGGACTGTCAGGAAATTCGTGTTCGAGACCCTTGAACTTATTAAACAGGCTTATGAAGAGTCTTTGAGTGGTACAAAATGTTTTTGGAAGCCCTGGAGCCGAAAGTCTTGAGCGAGGAACAAAAACTGTCGCGGGTGGTAATTTCGCAAGAAATTTCGGGCAGCCCAGACCTGGCTCCACCAGACTTTTTCTTGTTTCTTCGAATAAAGCGAGGGAGCTCCAAGGACATCAGTTTGTCTCCATCAAGTCGATTCAATAGGTGACGAAAGGTTCTCAACATTATTCCGGAAATCGACTTCCAGCTGGCTTTTGACGAGTGGCAGACGTGCCGAACTACAGTGCTGGCAAAAAAAAAAAAAAAAAAAAGCATCACCCTCTATTTTTCACAACAATAAGATAATGTGAGAAGTTTTGGTCGACCGATTAACAATGACTGTATGTGAAATTCTGCAAAACCTATGAAACAAACATTTAACAGCAGAAATCTGATAATTGTTTACGTAGACCAGGGCTGTTTCCGGGCCAAGGCAAACTGCTGACCCCATGCTTATTTTTCCCTTTCTGAACCTGCGTGTGAGTATAGTGAAAAAAAAATTACTTAATCCAACGTCAATTTAAGTCTAATGGCAGGATAAAGGTTTTTAAATTGTTACTCACCAGTTTTGCCCTATGGCACGGAGCAGAATCGTCCTGGAAAATGACGTTTGGAACTGTAGCAAAGTTATCCCGTATAGTATATACGAAGCAATTTCTCCTCCAAAATGCCAATATACACCTGAGCGTTTACTGTTCTTTGCACAAAGTGAAGCCCACCAACTCATTGATCAGAAATACATCTCCAAATCATCTGGGATACGGGATGCTTGACTGTGAGTTGAACGCAATCGGGATGATATTTCTCTCCTTTGCGGTGCGGGTGATGCAATTTTATTTATCACCACTGTAAGTGTATCGATGCAGGAGAAATGTATTTTAATATTTTGAAGATTATTAAGTAATTGAAATACCTGCAATAAATTTTGATTTTTGGAACCAGTCCCGATATTTACTGAACATACCCTGTAGGTAAAAAATAAAGTAGTAGTTAGTAGAAAACACAAAAACGAAAAATTTCAGACAAATTCAACAAAAAGTCTAAATATATATCATTGCAAAAGTACAAATATTTCTGTACACTTCACAATACTTTGACTCATTGCGATGCTCGAAAGTCATTGTAAATGTTGCTGTAAGCAGGGATATAAAATTGATTCTAAATTTATGCTCAATACACTTTGCAAAATTTAAAAAATGTTGACTTTTTTTTTAAAATCCGTTGTCTCTCTTTACGATTTTGTAAAAAGGAATTGGATTTAAGCGAAGCTGATGCACAATAGTAGTTTGAATGGATTTAGTAAAATTAATAACAATCGGTTACCCCAAACAGTTGTGGTGTATATATTTGACAAAGGTTAGACCCTCATTTCAAAAAAACATCGGTAAGAAGTAAAACGTTTTCAAAATATTCAATAACAGCGCCAAAAACGTAGAACTTTCAATGTGCTCCATACATGGAAAGCAAGAACTCATCCAAGTAGAATAATCAGAATTCAAAGCATACGAACTCAGAAAAATTAATTAAAAGGTTTACTGTTGCCATATACTTAAGTGACTATTCAAGACAAAAACAAAGTCTGCAAAATTTACTTCAAAAGAAAATGTTACACACGTCTGAAATCAAAGCTGATACAATATTAAAACGAACATTCTCCAACGAAATTTTGAAATGTTTGTCCACTGGAGAATAAAAACGTAGCGTTTAATTAACATCGTAATTCAAATATTTGACCTTGGTCTGGAAGAAATTATTTTCAGATGACTTGAAGAATACATCTTACTAATATTATATATGCGAAAGTTTGTCTGTATGGATGTATGGATGGATGTATGGATGTTTGTTACTCTTTCACGCAAAAACTACTGAACGGATTTTGATGAAACTTTACAATAATATAGCTTATGCATCAGAATAACACATAGGGTAGTTTTCGTCCCGTTATGGGGGGCAAAACCCCCTTAGGAGGGCAATAAAATACAATTTTTGTATAAATTCTCTAATATTGGGATGAAAAAATACTTGCACATATTTACATTATATGTCCATCGAAAGCTCTGATTTTTCTGCTGAAGATGGCACCTGTTCGAAATTTCTAAGTAGAATAAAAAACGAGTTATGAGCTTTTTAGATCCATGTTCGAAGGCTTTCCTCAACTCAATACAGTATTTAGTGTATCATCTCAACTCCCTGTCGATAGCGACAATTGTTGTATTGTTGACTTTCTTTGCTTTTCGTGATTGTTCAAGGCTTTTCTCAAGTCAAATCTTGAAGTAAGATTTTTGCACAAGATTGGCAAATAATACATGATTTGGCTGATGATTTTCCATTTAAACGGAACTTTAAAGTAATTAATGGTTTTTATTATTATTTATGCTAATTGAACACTTACTCATTATCCAAACAACCAGCAGATCGCCAAAATTTTTGCAGAAAGATTTCCGTAGCTGATGCATTTGGCAGTTTTTTCAACGTTGCTGTTTTTGAAGCCGAAGACTACGTCATAATGTTTCTCAGCTTTCACCATGTAAACAAAATATCGCCAATCAAAGAATTTTCAAAAGACTTTTTTTACTGTGTTAAATAATCCAGCAACTAAATTAGGCAAATCCATAAACAGCACAAAAACTTCCATTAATTTTCCTTTTTGCACAATTTCAAACAATCACCAAATTTTATTACTTATTTTGGTAACATTTCGGATGAAACTGTTTAGCGCCATTTTATGGTGACCAAAAATATCTCAGCATCTGGCGACGATATCTCTGTAACGAAAATTAATATCATATCGTTTTACAAAGTAAGGAAAGAATGGGGGAGCATCATCGAAGGTACCTCGAAACGACTTTCGCAAATTCGGTAAAATCGCACCAAGAGCCACAATGATTGAAATTTCCCGAAATAACTAAAGCAAGTATAAGGGGATTACGAGCGCAGCTACTTTTTTTTAATCACTTCGTACTTCATTAGCCATACAGAGAAGGTTTTAGACTCCATGTTAAAAAAAAAGTATCAACAGATTAATCTTTTTAAACATGAGAAGATTAATTTCATGTTTTTTAAATTTGTATATGCTTAAATATAGTGCTTTCGTTTCTAAATCAATACTACTTTGTTTTTATACTTATTGCTATTTTAGTTTTATGGGTAAGGAAGAAACTCGATTTTTAATCACGTCAAAAAGATGTGTTTTAAATTCTTTTACTTAAAACAGAAAACAAAAGCAAGTAACGATTTTTTCTAATAATTATTACTGACCCAGGCAACGCCGGGTATTTTTGCTAGTAATTTATACTACCGCTGTTTGATTTTAGCATGGGTTAGTTAAAACGTCTCTGGAAACCAAATATATTTTTTTTTCTTGTATCTTTTGTTCTTTAATATTTTACTTAGTTATTTCAAGTTTATTTAAAACAGGAAACTAGAAATTCAATAAAGATGAAGTGATGAGAAATATCGCTAATTAAATTAAATTAAAAAAAAAAACATTTTGACTGAGGAAAACTAGGGAGGTTCGACCCAATTTTCGGTTTTCTATTTTCCATTTTTTACTTCCTTTTACAGAAAAGGAAGTATTGTATTCGCAAAAAAAATTTCACTCAAAAATCGGACTTAATTTCCATTTTGCCCACCCCCAAATGAATGTTGGGGTTTTTTTTTTCAACCCGACCACACGTACATATGTACCTAAGAACGTATAGACGCCCGAAATGTCCATTTTGACGTTTCCCGAGTTAATTACAACGAGTTTTCTCGTGACGTCCGTATGTACGTATGTATGTGCGTATGTGTGTATGTATGTCGCATAACTCAAGAATGGTATGTTCTAGAAAGTTGAAATTTAGTATGCAGACTCCTAGTGGGTCTAGTTGTGCACCTCTCCTTTTGGTTGCATTCGGGTGTTTCTAAAGGGGTTTTTTGGTCCTTTTTTGGGGAAATCATTGTTAATTTCGATGCAAACTCAAGTGGTGTTATAATTTGGAGAACACTTGGCAATATATCGCCAATCTTTTGGTCGCCAAGTTTTGTTGCAAACTTGGCGACAAATTTTGCGATTTTTTTTTTAAAATCTTGTTTCAATGTGGCCATTGTTGGTGATATTTAGAGGGTTAACTTCTTTACTCACATTAAAATTGCAATAATGGGGAAATAACATTAAATCGTTGTAAAAGGAAGTCATGTGATGCACACATCAGCTCGTTTTATAGAATAGTTAGAAAGAAATAAAAAAATACATAAATAGGTTGCCATTGTTTACATTATTAAGGTTACAAATAATATCATAATTCTAAGCAAAAATGGCACAAAAAAATATATATATTCCTCCAGTCTGCATATGGGTCAAGTCACTTGACTCTAGGGACACTTGACTCAAGTGTCCCCCTTGACCCAGCACTTAGGGAGACATGACTCCCCTCCTGAATGTAAGAAGACTCATAGATATTAAAATCAAAAACGCAGGATTGATGGTATTTTTTGTTTAAAAAGGGGATTCTTGAAGTAAAGATACAAATTGTTCACTCTTTAGGTAAAGTGTTATTATTATTTTTTTAATTAATCTTACTCCACATCAGTAGGAAAGCAGAAGTCGAGTTCAAAACTTTATCATATCAGATCTGAGCAAAATTTCAGTTATATTACTAAATATTTATACCCACAATCTTGTTACTTATATAAAATAAAATATTTGGAACTAATATACAATGTTTTATCAATTCAAAAATAAAAATTCATTGAAAAAACATCAAATTAAATTAAATCATCAAATTTGTCCTTGGATCAAGTCTCTCTAGTTTGCCTGGGATAAAAGCTCCCGAGGTAGCTTTCTTTTGCTTACCTTACATTTTTAGCAATTTAGGGTAAAGTTACATAACACTACTGTATATCAATAGATAGCTAGAAAAGTGACTAAAACATGACCACTTTTAAAATTAATTTCCCTGAGAACTGGAGGTTAAAATCTAAAAAATTTCAATATGTCCTAACTTTTACTTTTAGGGTGCAGTATCATTTAACACTAAATTTCTAGAAAGCCACTGATAATTCTGAAGTGACTTGTCCCTGCGAAATGTATGTTGCATTACTAGTCAGCCAATAATATGACTAAAATTTTCCCTATACATCCTTTTCATGGAAAAAATACTCATGTGTCATGTTTCCCTATGAGTCAAACCTTCATAGTTTCCCTTATGTATTTCAAAAACGTCGTACTTATCCCAATAAATGTTTTTGATTTACCCAAGCTGGGAAAAAAAAAAAAAAAAAAAATTGTTATCTTCAACTGAAATTTAATTTTCGCAAGCACGAGTGTGTGTGTGTGTACCATTGAGAACAGATAAAATGGAGTAAGTGACGACCTTCATTCATGAAACCAAGACCCCAAGTCATGTGATAGATTTTAAAGCAAAGCATTGAAGAAATCAGGTTTTTTTCGCTTAGTTCACGCAAAACGAGCCAACCATTCGTCGTTGTTGAGTCACGTGACTTGGGGTCTTTGGATCAGCTTTTGCTAAGCCAATGATTGAACTTGTTCCCTCCATTTTAGTTTCTGCTCTAAGATGTGTACAGGCGTGTATGTGTGTGTGTCTGTGTGTATACAGTCTGCCTACGGATGACTAGAAAAGGTTCAGTTAAGACGAGTCTATCTTGACGAGGGGTTAAAAATGGATGCATGTTCTTGGTTAGTTTAAATTGCTTCTGCTAAATTTTTGGCTAACACACATCTGCAAAAGCTGGCATCCTTGAAAGAAACGAGCTCATATGTGCATCACATGACTTCCTTTTACTCCAATTTAATGTCATTTTCTTATTATTGGCAGTTTTAATGTGATTCAATAGTTTACTCTCTAAATATCACCAACAGTGGCCAAATTGAAACCAGATTTAAAAAAAAAAAAAAAAATCGCCAAATTTGTTGCCAATTTGGCGACAAAACTTGGCGACCAAAAGACTAGCGATATATCGACAAGTGTCCTCCAAATTATAACACCACTTGAGATTACATTGAAATTAACAATGATTTCCCCCCAAAAAGGGACAAAAGACCCCCTTTGGAACATCCGAATGCAACCAAAAAGGAAGGTGCACAACTAGACCCCACCAGGAGTCTAAGTACCAAATTTCAATGCTCTAAGACATTCCGTTCTTGAGTTATGCGACATATATACACACATACGCACATACATACGTACATACAGACGTCATGAGAAAACTCGTTGTAATTAACTCTGGGATCGTTAAAATGGATATTTCGGGTATCTGTACGTTCCTAGGCATATATCCACGTGTTGTCGGGCTGAAAAATAAACTCAACATTCATTCGGGGGTGAGAAAAATGGAAATTAAGGCCGATTTTTGAGTGAAATTTTTTTCGCGAATACAATACTTCCTTTTTTGTAAAAGGAAGTAGAAAGATGCGTCCATTTCAGCCTGCAAAACGAATGTTTGCCTTTCCATCTCATCGTTGGTCAGACTGCATGTGGCCGTGTGTGTGTGTGTGTGTATGTGAATATATATGTGTATGTGTATCGACGAGCTGAAAAAAGCTTCTCAGCATTCATCCGGAGGGTGAGCAAAATGGAAATTATGACAGACAGTTAAGGGAAAAACATTTCATGATGACAAAACTTACTTCATTTTTAACAGGAAATAAAAAACTGGATTTTCAAAAACTGCGGTTCAATTACTGATTACTCCTGAGGTTCCGAAATGTTTTTGATCCGCATGACCCACAGTGTTTCGATTAGTACAAGCTAGGTGGACAAAAGTCATGTTCAAAATTCTAAACTTTGGTTTTGGGATAAATCCATCAATAAACCAAAACATGATACTTTGTTATTTGTTTATGTCTAACTTCCTTCCGTCACGTGAGTTGTAAGGTTCAAAGGTACGTATCCGTTTGCAATTGAATAAAGCAGTTGAGTTCCAGTCATCATTTCATCACACAAAATTAAAGTGTTCCTAATTTCATATGATGTTGTTGCTGAAGATGGTTATTTTCTATACTAGTAAGTGCTTTTTTCCCTAATTTAATTAATCTATCTGATAGTTAAACAATATTAATTTTTTTAAAAAAGATGAACGATGGATTTTTTGCCTGTTTCAAGACTTTTAAGTGATGGCAATGACTTTTACCCATTTGTACCCGGGCTAAATTTTTTGTATATAGTAGCTATAGCTTTCCCATTAATAATAAGACGTATTATAGTCAGCACACTACAGTACAACATTTTTTTTTTTTTTTGCACAAAGCTGTGGATGCTTCAATAATTCTTCAAAGAAATCCCTACTCGAAAGAAAGTATTCTAGCGAAAAACAATATGTTGTACTCGAGTGTGCTGACTATATTACGTCTTATTATTAATGGGAAACCTGTAGCTACTATATACAGAAAATTTGGCTCGGGTACAAGCTGGTAAAATCATTATTATCACTTGAAAGGTTTTAAAGAGCAAAAACTTCTTCGTTTATCTTCAAAAAAATTTTAATATTGTGTAATTATCAGATCGAGTAATTAAATTAGGGACAAAATGCACTTATCAGTATAAGTAATATCCACCTTGAACAATTAAATCATGTGAATTTAGGAACACTTTAATTTTGTGTGATGAAATGATGAATTCTGAACATGACTTTCGTCCAGCTAGTTTGTATTAATCGAAACACTGTGTGGCCCAAATCCATCTCTTTTATGTAGATTGAAACCGTGGATTTTTTGCGCCACCTTTCGTCTCTCTCTTCAGCACCCTAGGATGCCAAGGCACCGACTTTGAAAACCACTAGTCTACCCTGTACTGCTGATTAAAAAAAAAATCAGTTCAGCCTTTGCGATAGGATATAATTTTATTTTTCATGTGATTTCTTTCAAACTTTTTCTTTTTTACTTCCTTTTACAAAAAAGGAAGTATTGTATTCGCGAAAAAAGTTTCACCCAAAAATCGACCTTAATTTCCATTTTGCTCACCCCCAAATGAATGTTGAGTTTTTTTTTTTTTCAACCCGACCACACGTGGATATGTGCCTAGGAACGTACAGACACCCGAAATATCCATTTTGACGATCCCCGAGTTAATTACAACGAGTTTTCTCGTGACGTCTGTATGTACGTATGTATGTGCGTATGTGTGTATGTATGTCGCATAACTCAAGAATGGAATGCCCTAGAAAGTTGAAATTTGGTACGTAGACTTCTAGTAGGGTCTAGTTGTGCACCTTCTTTTTTGGTTGCATTCGTATGCTCCAAAGGGGGTCGTTTGCCCCTTTTTTGGGGGAAATCATTGTTACATTTTGACGTAAACTCAAGTGGTGTTATAATTTGGCGGACACGTGGCAATATATCGCCACTCTTTTGGTCGCCAAATTTTGCCGCCAACTTGGTGCCAAATTTGGCGATTTTTTTTTTTTTTTTAATCTGGTTTCAATTTGGCCACTGTTGGTGATATTTAGAGAGTAAACTATTGAATCATATTAAAACTGCCAATAATGAGAAAATGACATTCATTTGGAGTAAAAGGAATGTTGATGCACACATCAGCTTGTTTTTTTTAAAGCAAAATGAACCTTCGTCACACGCATACGGAGTAGCCGATAGCAGTTCATAAGCAATTTAATTAATTTGTTCAGAACGTCTATTTTTTACAAGGGTATCTTTCATCAATTTCAATCATACATAGAAAGAAAAAAATATATTTATTGAAGATACAGAATACATAGCACATGAGATTTGAAAAAAAATAAATAAGTAACTTATAAAAAAACTGTTCTAAGGCTTCTAGATTTCAACCAGTGTGCATTATTATAAACACACTTCATTTTCTTTCTAAGTACAATTGACTCATCGATATTTGTTTTTGTTTCTTCTTGCTTCCTACAAACGTACGGAATTTTGACCCTGTAGAAAAAAATTGTTATTAAATCACTTTTGGAAACAACTTTTAAAACACTTTTGAGAACACTTATTATTATTACCTTTTAATAACTTATAGTAGGCGATCCGATGATGCTAACTGGAGATTTACTTGAGCGTTGGTTTTGATTTTGTAGTTTAAGAAGATTATAAGAAGAATAAAATACTATGGAACGGGATCCCAAATCTTGAATGCTCAGGACCAGGACCTTTCTGGATTTTCGAATTTTCTGGAGTTTGGATTCTTACTCAAAAATATTGAACTATCCTGCCGGGTGGTAATAGTTCAGTTTTTTTCTGGTTTCGCTAACGTTCGCGCAAAATTTCATTTATTTTTTGATCAATCTGAATAAAAGTGTACTTCATTATGCTAAAACAAAAGTCGGAGACAATTTACATCGGGGTCCGCAGATGTTGCTTTTTTATTATTATGCAATGTGCCGATCGGTACAATAAATATATCATGTTTTTATGAAAAATAATTTGGTCTTTTTGTTCAATAATTCTTGTATTGCATAGTTATGAGGAGAAAACAAGGAGTTTTGTTAACCAAAAGTGGATGTTAAAAGATTGCTGCACAATGGCAGCAAAACGCTTATTTGCGCATGGCGGTGACAGCGAAAAAACGTTAAATGAAAAGGCTGAACGAAAAGTAATGTGTTATCAACAAGTAATTGTTGAACACTTTCAAATTTTTAAAACTTAAAAAAAATAATAAAATGATTAAGAAGTATATATATATATATATATATATATATATATATATATATATATATATATATATATATATATATATATATAAATATATATACTTTTCAGGAAAAAAGTTTCAGTTTTCGCGTCTTCCGTATTTCGTGATTCCGAACTTAGAGTCTCATATAGTATAATATTTCTCTTTCAGTGGTAGGAAAAGGGTCTACAGATTTTTAAAAATCTATCCCTGGTATTGATAGCTTAGATGCCCCAGAGGGTCTCTGATACTATTTTTGCAGATTTAAGTGGCGGAAAGTGGTCATCAAGAGGGTAGAAAATGAAGTTAAAAAAATTGCATAAGACATGTGTATTCTGTTTGAAATCATATTTAAACGTTAAAAAGCTATTTTTAACAAAATTTGCAACCTCAAAAAATTAAGGAAATAATGATTTTAGGATAGAAAACCGAAGTTGTTACGAAAAAGTGGGCTCGTTAATTTCTGGGTTTAACGTCTTGATTACTTTTATAAAAAATGTTTGAATGAGGACTTGGCATTAAAAGAAAGTATGCAAGCTTATCGGATATCGTGAGAGATCTCTGTGGAAACCGTGGGTTCTACGGAACACATTTTTACAAACGGTGTTTCTAGAAGTAAACAATCTTCACTACTAATGCCCCGTGACTACTGATCGGTTGTTAAAATCTGACTGCGAAGAGTTGGTACATAGCCCCGCCGTGTTTCAGAAGTATCCATTTTCGTGAAAGGGTGATATAGAGAAAAAAGTTTGAGGACAGAATTAGCAAGTGCGTTATTAATTCTAGACCTTGAATACGTCACTTTGCAATTATAGAAATTTTCCAAAGAGTTAAACATTTTAATTTTGTGCGGCCAAGGCAGATGTTTCATTGGACAGGTCGCATCCCGCGTAAGTGAGTGGGTCTCGGTTTTACTTCTTTCAGCAGTCATTGTTTCAAGACATCAACGCCTCCTAAAATTAATTTGAATGGAAAATTGGTGAGAGTAGGGTTGCAATAAAGAATGCAAAGGTTGTTCTTTTTATTGTTTTGTCAACTGATATTGCTACAACTTAAACATTTCAGGTCTAAATACGTACTAGGGGAAAAATCATATCGCCAAAATAACGCTAAACTCGAAAATATGGCCCTCGTTCTTTTTTCCTTTTCTACCTATTTTAATAATTTGTTTCGTTTTCTCAAAAGATTTTGAAAAGGGTCATTTGTTTGCGGACGGACTATATTTCTCGATTTTTGCTAACTGTCGGTTAACGTAACATGCAGATTGTAGAGGATGAGTAGGTTGAAATAACGTGTCTTAACTATTCTGCAGTGCGCAGGCAAAAGGCAGTAACTGCAAATTTTTCATTTATTTTGCATTTCTGTCATCTATTGTACGTTATCTTTACTGTACAAACTCGCTTATTTGGTTTCCGCTGAAACAAAGGCTCGAAAAAGACGTCTAATTCCAACATTTTCCCTATTGCTGGTATTGAATCCAAAACGCGTTGCTTCAATTATTTCGAAAACTTAATTCTGCAGATACTACCGTTTACCTGCACACGGCAGTATTCCTGTTAAATCTCTTTTTTACTTCGTGGCAGGAATTAGGGCAAAAATTTGAAAAAACTCAGATAGAGGAATTAAGCCAGTGAGAAGCAAAGGGATGTGATTGCCAGTGTGACGATAACCAGCACAAATAGTAGGAGTACTTCGCCTCTCTTTTAGGAGCAAGAGATAATATGAGTATCCCTAGTACGTAGGGGAACATGGTGGAAAGTCAACTAGCGGGGAAAAGTGACATGGTGAAATATTGACTCTGCTTTTAGCTCCACCTATCTCGTATCATTTTAATTATACAGTACCATATTTATTCTATTCCAGTCAAGAAAACATACCGTCGAAGATGAAAGCATTTGGTAATACAGACAATTAAAAAAAAATGATATTCATATTCTAACATTTAGTTGTAATTCACAAATTATTTTAATATCTATTAAAAGATAAAACTCTTGTTATTAACATTTTAAACATTAATTGAGACCTCCTAATATTCAATGCAGCATTAATTTAGTTAATATTAAGCTTATTTGTAATTTAAATAAATTGTACAATTTTTCCAGTTCATGTGGGGCAAAGTGAAATAGTTTGTTTCACTTATTCACTCAATCATTAAATATGAATCACTTTCGTTTTCATTTATTAATTAATTCATTTACATTTCTTCATTTAGTTATTCACTTATATATTTATTCGTTCATTCACTTATTTTCTTATTCATTTGATCTCTTATTAGCTCATTTTTCTTCATACATTAATTGTTTTATTCATTTATTTATTCGTTTATTGTTTTATTATATTTCCATTCATTCATTCAACCTTTTACTTTTTGATTCTTTTGATCAAAAATATGTTTTATAATAGAATAGAAAATATTTAATTAAAAAATTTTTGTATTTTTCACTTTGCCCAATAAAAAAAAGTGAAAATTTTCCACTTTTTCTTGAAAGCTCAAATTAACTGCCAAAAAAAAAAAAAAAAAAAAAAAAAACTGTTTCAACGCAAGTTTTATTATAAAATACAATGTTCTTTCTTCGTGTATTGTAATTTTCAAAACAAATTTTCGATTTGATTATTTGAAAAGAACTCTGCCATCTTAACCATTTCACTTTGCCCCACGTTCCCCTACTGCGCTACATCTTGAATTAGAAAAGAAAAGTTTTCAATAAAAGCCCACCGAGTACCGGAACTTTAAATGTGTTTTATTTAAAACCTAAAAACGTTCACTTGCATCCCTTTAAATTTCACCGCTACAATTCTGTACCTTAGAAGAGGGACGTAAATCACATTATAATAGTTTTACAGTACAGAGGAAAAACTTTTTTCTAGCCCATGCAAAGGCTGAGAAGCGCGCTCTTTTTACCCTGGTAAAAAATTGAAATGGGGTCGTTTCCAAAATTTTAAAAGTATTTTTTTCTGAAAGAGCATGCGTAAAAACATAGAATCTGACCATGTTTTAAATAATTTCTTTAAGTTTAATATTTAACAAATAAAAAAAAAAATATATTAATTTGAATTTTTGGCGTCTTGAATTCAAATTATGTTTTTCGCAATCACGAGCGTGTGTGTGTAAGAATGCGCGTGTGTGTTTGTGTAGGCGCATGTGTGTGTGTGTATGTATGCAAGTGTGCGTGTTGCGTATGCAGTGCTGTGTGTATACGCGCTCGTGTATGTAGCCGTTCGTGTGTGTGTATGTAGGCATATGTGTTTGTGTCTGTGTGCAGGCATGAGTGTGTGTATGTGTGTGTGTGTGTGTGTGTGTGTGTATGTAGGAGTGTGTGTTTGTGTTTGTGCGCAGGCATGAGTGTGTGTATGTGTGTGTAGGATATGGAGGCAACCAGGAGACGGTTTTCGCAAGAGGGTCAGCATCGTGAGGCCGTTCGACGCGACGGTGGTGCTGGAGGGAAAATAAAATCATAGGAACGCCATAAACAGTCAAGTGAAAACAATAAGCAATCGTGATTGCTCAAAAAAACTTAAATCGGTGCTCTTTCATCGTTTAACGCTTCTGCCGATGACATCACAAATGATGAAATGCAATTCGGTGTTGACATTCACGGTCCAAAACGTTTAATTCGCATCTTTACTCACGTGTATTGTCAACGATATGGTTGATAGCAAGCGTAGCGCGCAATTGTTATTCGCTTCTTGATTATCATAACGTGGAAATGCGGTTTTCAGTGACAAAAAATACTACTTTTGACTGAAGGAAACGACCCCATTGAACTTTTTTTTTTAAAGAATTACGTTCACGTAGCTCGATGCAGAATAGGCCCCATACGATGCACACATACAATGCACTAATAAACAGAAAATCGCAATTTTTGGACTACGTCCCTCTGGCTCTGAGGAACAGAATTTGTGTCGGTCAAAAAACAAGTAAATGTAAAAAGTAGAATAATCTCTAACAAACCTTTCTCTGATGCAATCTTTTTGCATTCATCCTTATTTTTCTAACTATCTTCGGTTTTCTTTGTACCTGATGTAGACACAATTAACTCTTCTTTTTTCTTTAAGATATCTTGCTTTTCACGAATAACTGCTGTTTCTTTATGCGCTAACATAAAGAAAGGATTTTGTTTCTCGCGACATTCCAGTTGCTCTTTCTTTTGTTTCGCAAAAAATTCCATTTTTTCCTCATTTCGTTTAATACGAAATTCTGATTCTTTGCACATTTGTTGAGTAAGAAATAAATTCTTTTCGGCATTTTGTATTATTAGAAAATCCTTTTCCTTCTTCTTTTGTCTCATAAGAAATTCCTTTTCTTCATTCTTTTGTTTCATAAGAAATTCCCTTTTTTTGTTCTTCCGTTTCTTAAGAAATTCCCGTTTTTCGTTATTTTGTTTTATAAGAAATTTCTGTTTTTCGTTCTTTTCTTTCTCAAGAAATTCCTGTTTTATGCTCTTTTGTTTCTTAAGAAATTCTTTTTCTTCGTTCTTTAGTTTCTCACGAAATTCTTGCATTTCGTTTGCTTGTTTTATATTATATTCCTTTTCTTCGTCCTCTTGTTTCTTAACCAATTTCTTTTGTTCTTCTTCTAAAAAAAAAGGAGGGAAAAGTGATTTTAGAAAATTTAAAAAAAAGCCGATATTCAACTAAAACAATAAACATTGAGCCTAGACACTTAAGTAGGGGAAAGGGGGAGGCACCTGTGAACTCACGTTTTTTTTCAAATTTCTTTAAAATTCAAATAGATGTGTCCATTTCTTAGCGCACAAATGTCCCAATGATAAAATAATCTTTCTTTGTGTCATGGAGTTTTTCAAGATTTATTTTAAAAATATTTCTCTCTTTCCTGACATTTTTCAAAAAGGCGTTCGGTAGTTCGCATGTGCCCTTATAGAGGGGTATTTATGAATATAAATAAAAAAATACAGATCAAGTATCTTATTTTAAATAAAATCTAAAATTGTTTATATTTCAACTGACTCTAGATTTTGTACATTCATCAAATCGTATGTAAATAAAAGAAATAATATGTATACTGTCTAACTACGGATTGTATGGAAAGACAAACATCCGTTTTACAGCCTGAAATGAACGAATCTATTATTTTTTATCCATATCAGCTTTTGCTGAAGCAGAGTCTCATTCAAATGAGCGGAACACGCGCATCAAATGTTTACTTTTCCCCCTTATTCACATAGATTCGTCTTATCTGGATGTTTGAAAATTCCATGCAATCCGTGGTTGGACAGTATGTGCGTATTTGTGTGTATGTTCCCTATACAAATTCAGTTTACGTCCGATCTCGACCTAATTTGGCAAGGAGGTACTTGAGCACCCGAGAAGGAACGTAGAGGTGTTTTCACAAATCAAAATGTACCGAACCGTTCAAGTTTTTTTTAGGACCCGAAAATGACCTATTTTTAAATTTGAGGGCAAAACAATGGTCGCAAAAAATAGAACAAAATATCCATAGAAGCTCCTGATTTTTCTGCAAAAGATAAAATTTGTCATAATGTTCCAAGGGTTTTAGAGCGTGAATTATAACTGTTTTTAACTAATTTTATGCTAAAATTTACGTAAGTCTTCAATTGGAAATTCATTGCTGATCACAGTCATTGTTGAACAATCCACTATAATATTAAAATCTGTTCGCGTCCGTCTGTCTGTCTGTCTGAAGATCGATCTTCTCGAGAACCGATGCAAATCGGGAGTCAACCGAGATACCGATCAATTCGAAATTTTCTAAAGAAAAGAATATGACCAATCTCGTAATTGTGCGACTTTAACTAGCAGAGATATTAATTAAAACGTTAATTAACATAACGTTATTCAGGAATTTTTATTTTTTTCCTGTTGCCATTTTGTGTATGGGTGAGCAAATAAAATTCAAATAATTGTTTTAAAAAGAGATTTTTTTGGCTGCTGTCCAAATCTTAAAACAACGTTTCCATCAAGAATTTCATTTTAAATTAGTTTAAAATTGGTTGCTCTATTCGAACATAGCCTTTATTTTATCGTCTGTCTTTTTTTTTATTTTTTTTACACTCAACGTTCTTAACTCTTTTCAGCATATGAAAGTTGTTTCTTTAGACATTTTTATGGATTGTAGTGTAAGTTTATCATTCACCGGCCTCATATTTTGGTACATTTAGGATATGCAACTAATTATGTTTATTTTGTTGAACTTTTTCCCGTCACATGGGCGAGTTTTCGAATTGTAATAACTCTCTTTTTCCTTCCTGTTTCTATTTTTGAAATGCAGTTTGTATCGTTAAAAGAACACTTAAATTAAGATTGTCTGGATTTCTTAAAGTGAAACAGAGTTGAACAAAAAAGATTGTTTTTAAGGATTTTAACTAAAGCTTAATTCGAATCTGATGACTTGGTATTTATTAAGTCTTGGTGCTTTAGTTTCACGTAAGCAACCAAAAAGTATGTGTCATTTTATGTAAAAAGCTGATCGTAAGTGTACATACTAAATATTTCAGATAGGGTCTATCAGATTTAATTCAGTTTAAAGTGAGCACAGATTATAGTTGATAATGCATATGTTTTCATCTTTTGTGCTCATTGAAAGTACTCATAACTTGTATCATTGATAACTATGATTAACCTTAAAGAGATTTTTGTCAAAAATATGCTCTACTGGTGTTTTGCAAACCTTGAGTTACGAGCATTTATTTATTCCTTAGCGCTTTAGAAACTGATGTCAGAGTAATACAAAAACATCAATTGGACATCTCTTTCACTTTTTAAGTAGCCCGTGCAACGCCGGGCACGCAGCTAGTGCTTTTACTAAAATTTGTATTAAAGCTTTTGGAAGAAAGATCTGTGGCCATTTTTTCTCGAATATTAACAAATAAAATTCATGCTTTTATTTTAAGGCTTTTCCCGTAGTCAGGGTATTTAAAATCTTTCATGTACGGTTATTTCCCCGCAATCTGTCAGGAAATTTAACAGATTTTTTTTCGTTCAATCTTGATTGTTGAATACGCATCACTTGACTAACCTTTTATTTTCGACGTAGATCGAGCAAAGCAGACGACGAGTGAATAATAAACTAGTATGTTGTGGCCATCACGAAACTTTCTTCTATATATATATATTTTTTTTTTCTGATCCCTACCCATGATTGATGAGGAAGCAATATTCCCAACAAAAACAAAATTACACATGCAAAAACTGAAAGTTATTTTAAAAGCCTTGCTTGAATTAATTACAAATATTTTATTTGTTAACAAACATAAGATGGCAACAGTTAAAAATTTTAAATCATTGAGATAATATTTCCGATCATTTCCATACAATTAAAATCACGAGAAATACGCAGACGACAATCTATTACGATTTATCTTTCTTGTTGTTGCATTAATAAAGCTATTTTTATTCGCAAAAAAAAAAAAAAAATCAAAATTTCTTGGAGCGATTGGCGTCAAAATTGAACCGAAGCATATATTCCAAATTTCAACCAGAACGTAGCATTACTTCTTGAGATAGGGCACTCACAATGGAAAAAAAGAACGTGTGATTGCGCTACCCCCCCTTTTTAGCTGTTGACACCAAAATAAAATCAGCTCTTGTACCCACTAAGGGCTACTTGCCGATAAATTTTTCTTTCATTCCGTTCATTATTTCTTGAGATACAGCAGTCACAATTGACGACAAAAAACGTTCTATAGCTCAACCCCCGTTTGAGTTATTGACACCAAAATTGAATCAGCACCTGTTCCTGTTAATGGCAACATATGGACTAAATTTTGTTTGATTCCGCCAGTTACTTCCTGAGGAATAGCAAGCACGCGCAACTCAAAAAACGTCCCATTGCTCCACCCCCCTTGGAGGAATTCACGCCAAAAACCGATTGGCACAAGTTCACATAGCGGCACATATGTGTACCAAATTTCGTTCGATTTCATGCGGTAGTTTTTGCTGTAGAGCGGCCACAAAAAACTGGTCACACACAGACGTGACACACATACACACACACACACTTATACACACACACATATACACACAGACAGACAGACATTTTCCAAAAATAGTCGAAATGGACTCAGTACACATCAAAACGTTCAAATCCGTCAGAATTCGAAATTCGAAAATTTGCACGAATCCAATACTTTCTTCTATATATTAGATATAGAAGAAAGTAAAAATTAGAAAAAACTAACTCCGTATGATATTTTAAGTTTCAATTATATTGTTTAGCAATCAAGGTCAACTCTGAAAAAATGCTAAAAAGTACTGTCAAACTTAGCAGAAATTGAGAAGTTCTTGATTGTCAATATAAATACAGATAAAACCACATTTGATAAACTTAAGCAGTTTATCGAAAATTCAATATTTACTTCAATGAAACAGATAACAGTCACACACATTCGGGACACTGATAAGACGTAATTTCCTAGGGTTTCTTTGGTCATTTCTGTGCATGGTTTGGGTATAAATTTTCAGCATATGTAGTACAAGATCATTTCCTCTTCTTGAACCCTTGGTGCCTGATAAAGGACACCAGGGTCCTTTGAAAAAAGTCTCTTATAATAACTGTTGACAAACGTTTGCCAGTTGGTAACAAATTTCTTATGAACAACATTTTATCAGCAGTGAAAATTTATGGTTACGATAAAATCACGATATAGCGAATGTTTGCTACCCTATATTAAAAAAAAATATATATATGGAGAGTTTGCTTCTTTATGAAATCATGTATTATGAAATCGTGTCATAGTAGTCCAAGAGTCCATGAGTGCTAGAGCCGCTATATACACAGTAAAAAAAATCCGAAACGTTGCTGGATATTTTCGTGTTACGTTTCGGGATTTTAATGGTTTTTATCCACTTCCTGGAAAAATCAAGTATCATTGTCAAAACGTTTCCCGCATTGCTACAAGTCGCACGAATGCAGATTTTTCACTGTTGTGAAAAACATTTTTAGCTCCCAGTTTAAAGATTAACTGAGCGTATTTATAAAGTGTATCAGCTTCAGCTCAGTTACGGCCCGTTCATTCTAATTAAGCTCCCAAAGGGAGCGAATAAGTATGGACTACATTGCTTTGCAAGAATCGCAAGCGAGTTAAATTCTCGATACATACATGCAATTCTGGCTTAGCTTCGGCCATGTTTACTGTAATGCTCTTGGAACTTCCTTGATAAATCATGAAGATGCCGAGCTATTATGTTATACCTTCTGAGGTTTACTCATATTTCCCAGAGACACGACTGGCTTTTAACGGGAATATTTCTGAATTTTTCAGGAGGCTTCCAGGATAATGTTGGGAAGGTTACTAAATTTTAGCGAAAAACATTCCTAGATTTTTGCAAGATATGTTACTGGCAGAAATTGGGCACATTAGCTGCCCATTATTTCCCAGGAACGTACCTGAATCGTTTTTACAGTGTATACAGGCCGACGCATCAGCTTAAGTTCAGCCATTTTGGATCGGATTTTTCATTGTTGTGGAGCTAGGAATACCAGAGCAAAGTTTTGGGTATTGCCAAACTATCCAAAAGTAATACTTTATTTAATAAACAATTCACGTGCCGCTAATAACTGCTCGCAGTGAGATATCACCAACCTCGATAACTTGCCAGAAAAGATAACCACTCAAACACGCGCTCCGATCCAAAATGGCTGATCTTAAGCTGATAATTCGGCTCATTTTTATAAGGGCCTTAATGAGTGCCATACCTACGTCACAGTAGAGGGACCAAAATTTTTATTCGCTCTCATTGGCAGCTTAGTCAATCAGAACGGGCCGTAATCTATCTAAAGCCGATACCCTAAATAAATATACTTAGTTATAAGCTAGCAGCTGAAAATATTTTTCCACATTATACTTTCCATTATTTTTTTCTGGGGAGGGGCAGGGATAATGATTAGTCGCGCCAGAAAATTAATTTAATAGTGGAGTAAGAATTTTTACTTTTTTCAATGTGTTTCTTAACTAAATCTTCTTGCTGTTTCAGGAGAGATCCGAACTCATTGTAATATTCTAGAACAATTTGAAACAAGTCGTCTTTTTCTTCTTGATAAAAGCAATCCTTATCTGCAAAATTACAGTATTTAAGTTTTTTTGTGAAACTAAACAATTATAATATTAAACTAAAACATACAAAAAGTTCGGAGCAAAATAATGACAAATGAAATACAGTACACCAAGGGGTTAAGAAAAAGAATCAACTGATTTTTCAGTACATAACTCATTTTATCGCAACTAACTCCAAATATAATCGTTCACGCACAGTAAAATTTTTAAAAATCTTATCATAGTCTCTTGCAATTGGAGAGTAAACACGCTAAATATATATATATATATATATATATATATATATATATATATATATATATATATATATATATATGTGTGTGTGTGTGTGTGTGTGTGTGTGTTTGCGAGTTTTAAGTTAGAATCAATTCACAGTAGTGCATCTATTGGTTTGAGGATGTTTTTTATGAAAATAATGAACTCCAAAAATTATAATTAGAATTCAAAATTTGAACTTGGAACTATAGTTATTTTAATATATATTTTTTTTAATTGTAAGAAATTCAAATTTTATTTCATGAATGTAGCAGAAAATTTTACTATTTTACATTTGTATTTTCAAAAAACACTTTATGCTACTTCTTACAAACTTGCGGATTTATTTTCAATAAGCAGTCTTTTCTTTCAAACATGCATAGAATCAATTGAAAACTGACAATTCAAATTACTAGGTTAGGGTGTTTGTTCTGAAATGCAAGAGTACACACCATGAAAAAAAAAGGAGAAGCATTCACTGCAGTACTGTACCTTACAAGTTTGCACAGTACGTATATACGTTTCAATTATAATTTGAAACGGTATTTCGATGAATAAACATAATATTATGAATAAAAGCGCAATATCAGAACATAAGACTATGAATGTAATAATTCATTAATTAAAGAAGCACGCAACAGTTAGGTCAAATATTTCTTAAAAGTTATTGCAGCACTGCCTATCGGATGTAACTGCTCACCAATAACACCCAATGATTAAATGAATAAACTAATTAAAAACACATTTCCGTAAAACGTAAAGAAATGAGTGACTGTTTTTTATGTTTTTATTTATTTATTTATTTTACGCAGAATTCATTTTTGGAATAAGTTTTATTTTTTACCCATTGTACGAATGACAAAAAGCTAAAATCCAGTAAAATACAAAAGCAAGACAAAAAACAATGGAACATTGTTGAAATGTTTAGCAACATTTCTCTTAAATTATGCGTTTCCGAAGTGCAAAATTTTCAGGAAAAAAATAAACTAACTGAGAAAGTTTTAAACTTTCATCTTAGCTGCATTCTTACCTGCAGAGGTAATTATTGGGTTTCGACTTGCTTCTGTCAAAACTACTTTTATAATTTTCATAGGATTCAATTCTGAAAAATAAATAAATACTTGTGTTAGTGCTTCAGAATATGTTGTACTTAAGTCACACATTTCGTAGCCAACATTTTTCAAGTACGGGGTCTTTCAATGATTTAGAGAGATTTTAGGAGTTTACTTTCAAAACGGATTATATTGACCTTTTGAAAAAAAAAAAAAAAACTCTTTTTTTTTTTGGTTTCCAGAACCTCTTATATAAGTCCTATCGACCCATGAATTTCTTTCTTCTCGAAGTGGTTTATGTCTAACTGTTTAAACTGCGTAAACTTTGGTTTTGCTACTTAAATGGTGTATATCCATCCCCTTATTTCTCGCCAGGTCTTTTACAGCAAAGTGGAACTTATTCCTTATTTGCCGGTATCCAATCATTAACTTTCATATCAAAAGGGCACATATCAAAATTTGAATTTGCCACTTCTAATTCAAAAGTAGTTCACAAATAAAATAGCAGAGCGACTCACTGCCTGAGCATTTCCAATCAAGCATAATACCCGTCCGTATTGAGAGATCGCAGAGCCTTGCGCAAGTCAGTTAAGCTAGCGCGACCTCAAATAGTGATTACAAAATTAATATTAAATGATTGATAATACTATTAAATTGTGATTACTTAATGATTAAATTGTGATTAAAATTGTGATCTATTAATACCTATACAACATTGTTATTTGAATAGGCTTGGGTTGTTTTATTGTTCATACTTAATTGGATCAAAGGTCTTTTTTTTATCCCTTATTTGCCGGTATCCACTCATTAACTTTCATATCAAAAGGGCACATATCCAAATTTGAATTTGCCACTTCTAATTCAAAAGTAGTTCACAAATAAAATAGAAGAGCGACTCACTGCCTGAGGATTTCCAATCAAGCATGATACCCGTCCGTATTAAGAGATCGCAGAGCCTTGCGCAAGTCAATTAAGCTAGTGCGACCTCAAATTGTGATTACAAAATTAATTTTAAATGATTGATAACACTATTAAATTGTGATTACTTAATGATTAAGTTGTGATAAAAATTGTGATTGAAATTATGATCTATTAATACCTATACAACATTGTTATTTGAATAGGCTTGGGTTGTTTTATTATTCATACTTAATTGGATCAAAGGTCTTTTTTTTTATCCCTTATTTGCCGGTATCCACTCATTAGCTTTCATATCAAAAGGGCACATATCCAAATTTGAATTTTCCACTTCTAATTCAATGAAAAGAATAAACTAAAGTAAGTACGATGGAATAAAGTAGAGTAAAAAAATATATTAAAACGTTGAATATTTTGTGTCAATTTTAAAAGTTTTTCTTCTGAAGAAAATGCGTGTTTTTTTTTTTTTTTTTTTGCGAAAGTGATGATATCCACTGTTTTACACCAAAGAGGAATACATCCAAAATAAACTTGGCAATTTACGTCCGATAAAATTGTGGAAAAATTCCTAGACTTATACCAATAGTCACTTGTTATTCTACCAAAGCATTGTGAAAAATTCAAAATTGTAACAGTTATTGTTTATGCGTAAAACGAGTTTTTCGTTTTGTTAAAAAAAGTATAAAACTGGATGTAACCCGCTTTGAAAGTAAACTAGAAAATGCGTCTTTTTTTTTTTTTTTTTTTGCAAAAAGGATGATATCCACTGTTTTACACCAAAAGGGAATGTATCCAAAATGAAATTTGCAATTAAGGTCTGATAAAACTCAGGAAAAATTCCTAGACTTATGCCAATAGTTACTTGTTATTCTACCAAAATATTGTAAAAAAATCGGCATTCTAACAGTTAGTGTTTGTGCGTAAAACATTTTTTTCGTTTTGTCAAAGAAATATAAAACTGGATATAATCCGTTTTGAAAGTAAACTCCTTATTTGCTCAAATCGCTTGCGGAATTATGAAAAAAAAAATAAATAAAATGAAATTCGTAGATTGAGTTGGTTTTGATACTAAACGAATTAAATGCCCTGTGAGGGAGAAAAATACACAAATTATGGAAAAATCAAAAAGTTTAAATTTGTTTCATTCAAAAGAGCAGAGACATTTTTCGGGTGCAAAAATTATTTGCCCTCATGCCCCTGTTATTAAGATGTAAGATTTTGAAATCCGTCAAAATTTTAGGAAAATTGCCACATTTAAAGACTTTAAGTGAAATAGCAAGTACCAGATTTTATTTTATGCATATGGCAGGAATTCTATCTGCTAAGTGCGTAAAAGATGTTTTCCAATGCTCATCAAAGCTGGAAAACTTTCAAAAAAATATTGGCAGATTTTTTATTTGATAATGTGGGTAAGAGGGCTCATAGTTTATAAATCCAAAAACATGTACCATTTTGCTCTTTCAACTACTTATTTTTACTTTTTTTCTGTATTTTACTATTGTACGGTTTCCTGGTTAGAATACTAGAAACTATAATTTTACCAAAAAAAAAAAAAAAAAACACAATATCTATATATATATAAATTAATGTTTGTCTTTATGTCATCCTTGAACTCAAAAACTACCCGGCAGATTTGGCTGAAACTTTCACCGTTTGTTATTTTTGGTACTGGGAATGCTTATAGACCAGTTCGAAAAAAATCCGATCGATAGTTCCTTTTTTATTCCAATTTAAGTCACAATCCATTGGATAAATACGAATAAAATTATCGGCTGCAGAAATTCATTCGCGTGAAAGATCTCATTGATAAGAAGTTAGCTGTTGCCATTTTTCTTGAGTTTGAACAAATGAATTCTTTCTTTATTGTTTTATGGCTTTTCATGCAACGGGGGGAATTTAAAACTTTTTCTATTTGATATTTTTAGCGATTGATTGATCTCGCAAACTGCGTGAGTACAAAATTTGAGTATAGTCACGGCTTCACTTGATACCTGGACCGATTATTATGAAAATTGCTATATATATGTATTTTCCACGGAGAAGGTGCATAATACGCTCATTGAAGCCACTCGCCACCAGGTGGCACTGCAGAGTAGCAACTTCTGCCCCGTTCAACCGATTGTCATGAAAATCAGTATAATGATGTATTTTTTTGTTGGCGTAGCAACGCGCGTCGGGTACAGTTAGTTTTTTATAAAAGGGAAAAGTACCTGGTAATACTGTGATAGGGAATTCATTCAAAGCTCCACACACTGCTTTATCAAAGCAATCAACACATAGCCCAGTCACTGATTGGCCTTGAGCTTTGCATCCAGTCTTTCGGCAGGGCTTTTTTAAATTTTCAGATGACATAACGCATTCTAAATAATAAAAAACAGAAGATGATTAAGGGGGAAAAAATCAAGTATATTTGTTTTAAATTTCTCCTTGCATGTCGGAGACAATAATCCTGCAATTTAAATGCACATAAACAAACCTTATTATTACAAGCTATCAACTTGAAACTGTTAAATAATAGTACGTACTATGGATTAATAATTTCTTCCAGGATCATATTAGATGCATCAATGGAAACTTCTTTTAATACAGATACTTGTAGTTAGTAAAGTAAGAAAAAACAACGTCAAAAAAAAAAAAAACAAATTGCCAATTACTGCAGACACGTGTTTCGGCGTTACAGGGAACGCCTTTTTCAATGCAAAAAATAAAGACATGGAATTTCATAAAACTAGAAATATTGTACAATTGTAAAAGTAGCATGAAATGGCTACGCGAAAATTATATGAAAAGGGATTGAGTTGTATTAAAAGACACTGTCAGGTTCAAGACGGACTCTTAACCAAGTGAGTGCCTCATATGACTAGGGAACCACACGGATAGTGTAATAAGGGAAAAAATTCAAAAAATTAATTTGAACTTTGACATCTTGAATTCAAATTATGTTTTTCGCAATCACGAGTGTGTGTGTGTGTGTATGAAGGCGTGCGTGTTTGTGTGTGTGGAAGGGGGGGGTATGTTTGTGTGTGTGTGTGGGGGGGTATGTGTATGTGTGTGTACGCATGTGTGTTTGTGTGTGTGGGGGTAGTTGTCTGTTTGTGTGTGGGGGGTGGTATGCTTATGTGTGGGTAATTGTGTGTGTGTATGTGTGTGAGCGTATGTGTGTAGGTGTCTGTGTATGCGTGCGTGTGTAGGTATGTGTAGGTGTGTATGTGTGCGTGTGTAGGTATGTGTAGGTGTGTATGTTTGTGTGTGTGTGTGTATGAAGGCGTGCGTGTTTGTGTGTGTGGAAGGGGGGGTATGTTTGTGTGTGTGGGGGGGGTATGTGTATGTGTGTGTACGCATGTGTGTTTGTGTGTGTGGGGGTAGTTGTCTGTTTGTGTGTGGGGGGTGATATGCTTATGTGTGGGTAATTGTGTGTGTGTATGTGTGTGAGCGTATGTGTGTAGGTGTCTGTGTATGTGTGCGTGTGTAGGTATGTGTAGGTGTGTATGTGTGCGTGTGTAGGTATGTGTAGGTGTGTATGTTTGCGTGTGTAGGTATGTGTAGGTGTGTGTGTGTGTATGTATGTGTGTTTAGGTGTATGTATGTATGTGTATGTATGTGTGTGTATGTACGTGTGGTGTGTAGGTGTGTGTATGTATGTGTGGTGTGTAGATGTGTGTATGTATGTGTGGTGTGTAGGTGTGTGTATGTATGTGTGGTGTGTAGGTGTGTGTATGTATGTGTGTGTATGTATGTGTGTGTATGTATGTGTGTGTATGTATGAGTGGTATGTAGGTGTGTGTGTGTATGTATGCATGTGTGTAGGATATGGACGCAACCTGGAGACTCTTTTCGCTAGAGGAGCAGCATCGTGAGGCTGGTCGACGGTGGTGCTGCAGAGGGAGGCGGGGGAAAAATAAAATCATAGGAATTCAAAACAGTCAAATGAGGACAATAACCAACGTGATTGCTCAATAAGTTTTAAAAGAATAAAAAACTTTCAATTCCTACAAAGCTCCTTTGGAGTCGTTTGGCTGGGACATTTTTGGCCGTCCTCCGTACATCCATGAACTTGTTCCTAACGACTTTCATTTTTTTCCGCATCTGAAGTCTTTCCTTGGTGGTCAGCAGTACGACAGCGAGGATGAACTGAAAGAATATGTTATTTCATGTTTGACCATTCAGACGGTACATTCTACGCTTGCATATATTTATGCTTGGTACAAGCATAAGTTTGTACCAAGCTATGACCAATGCCTGAAAAATCATGGGAGCTACGTCAAGGATAGTGTAAGGTCGGATATTTTTCCGCAGCAAATTTCTTTTCTGATCTGTTTTTTTTTATTTATTTTTTTAATTAATTTATTTATTTTTAAACAAAACTTACTTTCCGAACGCTTGGATTTTAAATTAAACAGTTTTCTAAATTTTGAAGTTTTACTCCGTATGAAATATAAAATATTGTTCAGAAAAATTTAAGGAAAATGAATCATTGTATAATCAAAGTATAATAGTGGTAAATTATGTTGCAGAAACGTTAGGCGTCCTACAAGATTCTTTATTTATAACATGTTAACTTAATTATCAGTTGTCAAACGACGCATCAATATCAGGAAAGAAACAAATGATCAATTTGGGCAGAATTTCTGAAATAAAATCAAAGTCAGCCATTTACAATAAGAATTTGTTTTTGGAATGATTTATTTTATTTTTTGTGTATAATCAATTAATAACTATACAATCAATGAAAATAAATTTTAAATGAAAAAAAAAAGTGAAAAGACATTTCACAAAAAGCATAAAATGGATGGACGTATGGATGTTTTTTTTTTTTTTTAAATTTTCATTAAACAACAATATAAATATTAAAGCTAAAAAAAAACTCAAATATTCGGTATTCCGCTGAATATTCGGTTGGAATTTTAACTGAATATTCGGTCAATGGCATTCGGTGTATCTATACATGCAATGATATTCACTCCATCGCAGTCTGGCAATGAAAGTTACTCAACTCAAAATCTAGGGAAAGAACTTGCTACCTTTTAGTTTAAAAGCTAAACTTAATGCTCTTTCTTGACACAAAACTCGCACAAATCATATAACTGGTGCGTGATGGCGTAAAAACGATATAATCAATAGTGACACATCAGGTAAAATTTTATAATTTAGAATGAACATTTTCGAACTTTAGTGTGCATTATTAATTTAGCCAAAAAAAAGTGCCGGTAAACATCACGTTATAATATTTTTGCTCGTATGGTAGTATTTGAAATTTGAGCTTCCTCGGAAAATTTTCAAATGGCCCAAAAATGACTGAAATCTCCAGTTGTGTCTTTGAAATGCATTTCTAAAGAGAATATTAATATTAAAACTTAGTAATTATTTATTTTTTATAGAAAGTTTCATGAAGTTGGGAGAAAGAGGACAAATTTCATAAAATATTTATCATTCACAAGCAATTTTAAGAATGAGATCTAGCCCAACTTTTACAGTGTACTTTTACATCATCTTATGTTTTACTTTCGTTAAGTTATAAATCTGATCCAACTACTAACCATTTGCATTTCTGACTTATATAATGTTTAAAATTTCTGTATAAAAGTGTGTGTGTGTGGAGGGGGGGGGGGGAGTAGGTTTTGATTTAAACAATGCTGAGACGCTTTGAAAAAAAAGGGTAACAATAGTGAGTTTTAATTCAATGTGAAATGCATAAAAACTCCCCCTAAAAACGGGGGGGGGGGCGGTGCCAAAATAGGAGAGAATTATCCCTGACTTTAGAATTTAAACGGGTCCTGGGTGTAAGTAACCCTCGTGAGATTTTTCTGAAGGCTGAAATTTTCAGAAACTATGAAAAAGCCTAAACCCCCTCCACTGTAAAAATTCTTCAATTTCGCATACAAAAATAATTGAATCACTGAACAAAAACCATTTTATAAAAGTTTTTTCTTTTTTAATAATTTTTAATTTTTAGATTGTGTTCGCTCTCAGCTCAAACTTTTCGGAAACGGCAACCCAAAATTTTTAGAATTTTTTGAAATTTCGAATCACTAACACAGCTGCAGCAGCCTAATTTATGTCAACAACTAACTGTAGGCAAAAACACAGCTAAGCCTTAGAGTCTAAGATCCCACAAGGCTTGACCTACCCTCATCGAGTTTCCAAAAATTGTTACCACAAATGAAAAGTACCGTAAAATGGTCCAACTATGGGTCACTTTTCGATGTTTTCAATGAAAATTCTGCATAAATCTTTGATTTAGAAGTTTGAGGACTTCAGCAGTTGTAGCTATACATCTCGTCTTTCAAATAAAATGTTTAAAAAAATCTCAATAGGAAGGAAGAGGAAGAGGAAATTTTTTCCCCGTGGCGCATAGTTGTACCCCTACGGGTACAACAATGGTCACTATATGGTCAACAACTATACTGCCGTGCTAAGCGCAAAAGTGGTATCTGCAGCTGAGTTCAAAATGAGAAATTCCCGTTTAAAGTTGTGCGACTCCATGTATTTGATTCAGATGAAACTTTTTCAGAATTTTTAAAAAAATGTTTCCCGTCCACAAATGACTATGAAACATTGTATTAGGGTAAAATATGTGACAAAGAACCACCTGGTGACAATAACTCAATTTCGACAAAAAGTGCAGGTACGACATTTGTGCTTAGCACGGCAGTATATCCACCTCATTTTAACCAAGAAAGCACATTGAAAACTTGATTTGACCTATTGTTTTCTGTGTTGTATTGTGTCTGTGTTGTATACAAGTTACCCTCTGCTTGAAAATGCATAAAAAAATTTTTAGTCCATCATTTACCTTTTTTTTCCCCATTTTTTTAAGATTTAATCATCACTCGTCGTCTCGAGTGATTAATGAAGTTCAACATGGTGAATGTAGGTAACGTTCTTTATCATCTGCCTAGATTTTGACATAGAAACATTTGAAAACGTTCGATAGGGCGACCCCCAAACTTCCTTCTATCTTTTCTTGTCATTACATACAATAAATAACACGAAATAGGACGAAAGCATCATTACAGAGAATAAAATGAAGCTCCAAGCCACTAAAAACCGTGAAAAGTAGGTGGCTCATTGTTGTACCACAACATTCCCATTTTCGATAAATGTTGAATGCTTGTGAAAACTATGAAACATTTTAAGCCAACAAGCGGCTTAATTTATAACCGACAAAATAGTAAAGCAAATCTGACTACCAAACGGCACGACCTTGAGGGTCACGGATTTGGACAAAATTCTAGATATAGGTTTATTTCAACTAGATATGAGCCCAGGTATAGCGGTTTGACTGCATAAGCCCTAGTTTGTCTGCAACGGGAGTCCAAAGTTGATAATTTGGACCCAGAAATGCAATGGAATTTCCTTTAAAATTACCATTTTTATCGCTTCTTCTGCTGTTGTACTGCAGAATGATCCGTTTGCATGCTTATCATTGAATTATTTAAGTTGAATACTAATTTTTAATAAGCGGTTCTCAAATTCAAATTGGCTCCTACTTTTAATTTCAATAACTTGAATGCCAAAATAACATAGTAACAGGATATTTATCGTTTGCAAATGAAACTAATTATTTTCATTTTATATTAATCGTTTTCTAGTAACAAGTATTTATTGTTTGCTAATAAAAACATTTAACTTGACTGGATATTTATTGTCTGCTATCAAAGATATCCCACATTCATAAGCAAAAAATGGGAGAAGAGAAAACACTGATTTATTGCACATGGCACACAAAAGAACAAAAATGCACGATTGTTTCGACTTTTCAACTAACTTAGATCATGCCCATAAATAAATACGTATCCTCCCTTATCTCAATTTACTCACAAAAGATGAAAAAGATGTTGGGAGATCGAACCTAAGGTCGAGTTAAGAAATTCCAATGGAAACGCCATTGCATTTCTGGGGCCAAACTAGCAACTTTGGACCCTCGTTGCAGCCAAACTAGGGCTTATGCAGTCAAACCGCTTGACCTGCACTCATATCTAGTGGGAATGGACCTATAACTAGAATTTTATCAAAATCCGTGACCCTCAAGGTCGTGCCGTTTGGTCGTGAGCTAACCAGATCATGGAAAACAGTATAAGTGGTCTGCCCCAAAGGAGACTTTGGGCTCTTTCACAAGTGAGTCGAATCATGCACTAAGAACGACTAAGTTATCTAAGGTATGCAACAACGATGGCAAAATCTGATAAAGTATCTTTTACTACCTAACAGGGGTGATTGTGTTTCGGTATTTTGCCGAATTTCCGGTATTTTCGGACGTCTTTCCGGTATTTTTATGTCCGAAAATACCGGAATTATGTTTATAATACTCATCAGATATACCTGTAAGAGCCTTAGGATGGACAGCTATCCCTTAAGATGTAAAAATGTCAAGATAATTTGTATAACACCAGCTCAAAAGTAACTTTGTAACCCATTAAAAATTTAATCAAATGCACACACAATATTTTGACTCAGAACTATTTAATACTATGGCAAAGGTGCACTTAAGTAATAGGGGCCAAAGATTCCCCCCCCCCCCGTTCTCGCTTTGAAACTTTCAGGTATTTTTTGATGAACTCACAATCACCCCTGTACCTAAAGAGTTACTCAACCTAGTGATTTTTTTTGGAGCTCGTAAGTTCGAAAAAGAAGCCCCTAGAGAACAAAATCATCACCATGGCAATAGTGGCCCATTGTTGCCCCCATGGCACAAAGTTGTACCATTTTACGGTAAAAGATGGAAATAAAACGCTAAACTAAGGTTGCCTACCTTCTTCGGATCCCAAATCAGGGTTGTCAGGGGATAAAAGGTTTTCAATGAAGGAGATAATGAGGGAGTTTCCGGAAATTGTTGTCATAAATGAAGAGTAAAAGCTGTAAGTAAAAAGCTAAAGTAAAGTTGTCTAAGACCCTGATTGCAGGCCGAGGACTGCTGATGGCCTTTGAAAAAAGTGAGAAAGGTGACAAATTTGAAAACAAAGGTGACTAAAAGGTGATAAAAAGTAACTAAAAGGTGACCAAAAGCAATTTGTTAAGAACTCAAAAAACAGAAAAGGATTATCCCTTTTTACTGATTTTTACCAAATTAGCCTATATGCTTTTTGTAAAGATTTCTACAGTTTCACTTTCAATAGATGTTTTAATTTTTTCCATTTTCTTAGTTTCTTCACAATCCTTTCTTTTTTGTTCTTCTTTTTGCTTCTGTTTCAATTTCAAATCCTTTTTCCTTTTACATTCCTCCATGTATGTTGTGTAATTTGTGTGTGCTTGTTGTGCACATTTAATCATTTCTGGACCAATTGGTAAAGAAAGCAAATGAGGATATTCCTTTACAGCGTCTTTAATTATAAGTATGCTGTTTAAAAATCTTTCAGTCCTTGCTGTCTTATTTTCACAAAAAAGGTGCTTTGAAATGGAAAATAGTCTTTTAATGTCAGCATTACCATGTGATAATGCAAGTGAAGCTTTTATCACCCTAGAAACATAAGGAAACTTTAGATCATTGGAAGTTTAGTCCTTTTTTGAAATGTGCTGCTGCCAGTAGATATAAATGGTTTTGTTTTTGGATGCTTCATCATCTTTTTCCAGCTGCAAAAGTTTCCATTCATCTTGCAACCTATCGAGTGGAACATTTAAAAAGGCATGATTTTGACAACCTTTATCAAATCCTTACAGCTTCCAGATTTACTTCTCTCTTTCGAATTTAAAAATTTAAAACTTTTCAGTAACCCGTTTGATATACAACTTTGTTTCTATTACATACTTGCATGCAGTCACACAATGCTTTTTAACAGCTCTTAAAAATGTAACCTTTTAATTTTCTTTCAGTTTTGACAGTTCATCTGTCACCTCTTCACAAACAACGAGATCTTCAAGAGGTAGTCTGTTACCAACTGCACACAGTTCATCTGGTCTACGTTTGAAAAATCAACTTTCTTTATGACAGAGGCTTTTATAATCCGAACCATAAAAGTCTGAACTATGGTCTCTATTTCTTGGTACAATTTATGTATCATAGGCGTTTGGCATTGAAAGTGTTTCGTGAACTGCATAAACAAATCAGGAGATGAAAAGATAAAATGCAGCTCAGCTTTTATAGAAGGTCTTTTTAAAACATTTGCAAATGACCTGCATTGCATAGCTGAATTCTTTTTTAAAAGCACATGTTTAAAAAAATAATACTGAAGAGCATCCCACTGTTCCAGTAGTCTGTTTGCTGCAGGTCCAAGGGTAAGCCAATGGGTAGTTGTGTGTTTCAGGAACTTGTGATGAGGTGTATTTAGTTGAGCTTGCACTTCTTTGAAGTCCTCATAACGGGAAGGTCAACCATCAAAATAGCTATAAGTACTAAGAAGAAGTTCAGATGCTTCTTCACCTAAATACTGCAATGCTTTGACATACGCATTATGAATTGTATGAATACTGCAAGTACCAATATTTATTAGGCTTTTTCCTCGTGTCTCAAGGATAATAGTGTCAAACAACCTAAAAACCTTTTTATTAACATAAGGACCATTCAAAGGAAAGCATGAGACATTTATTCATGGATAGTTACTCTCGGTAAATGCTTCACATAGCTTCTCAATAGAAATTTCACCAACTGCCTTGCCCAAGAAGAAAGTTTTGAGATGCCTTCTTGTGATGCAACATTGGCTTTCAGACCAGTATTTTATTTAAGTAAGAAAAACAACGTTAAAAAAAGCACTAATTTGCTAATTACAGCAGACACATATGAAAAGACATCCGACAAAAGTCTGATGTCTTTTCATCCATAAGCTCATTACCTTTTGCATTGAAAAAGGCGTTCCCTGTAACACCGAAATACGTGTCTGCTGTAATTGGCAAATTTGTGCTATTTTTAACGTTGTTTTTCTTACTTTACTTTTCAGCACAAAGGTATTTATTTATTACAATATTTTATTGTTTGTTGCAGTTCTTTTTTGTCTTTGACATTAGTAGTTTCATCAAAGCTCAAAGTATAATAGGATAAACATGCTTCTTTTAACATACATTCCCAAAAATAAGGAGCAAGTCCATCTGTAGAAGGGATAGAAAGACTGGTTCTGCTCATAGGGTGCAATTGCAAGCGATTAAAAAAATTCCCTGATTTCCCAGTAGCATAGCTATTTTTCTTAAACAACAAGGTGGGGGAGGGGGCATATTTAAGGCTATTTTTTTAATTAATTTCACTGTTAAAGCTATCATTCAGTTACTTTTCAAAGATTTATTTTTTTTTAAAAATCCTAAGACGCGTTTCAAGAAAGGTGAGAAAGGTGACAAAAGTTGCAAAAGGTGACTAAAAGTAACCAAATTTTCAAAAGGTGACTAAAGGTGAGAAAGGTGACTGACTCCTCGGCCTGTGATTGTCTACCTTTTTCTGGACCGTAAGCAGAGTTTCTTGAGTCTAAAAAGTGCCTAAAAAGGAGTTAGTTACCCAGATTGAGTTTCAAAAAATTATCATAAATAAAGAGTAAAAGTTGTAAACGAAACGCTTAAGTTCGGTTGCCTACTTACTGCGTGTGAACTAATCAGGGGGGGTCAGGGGCTAAAAGGTGCTTAAAAATGAGTAGTTTTCTCTCATCGAGTTTCCACATAAGTTATATAAGAAAATATAATTAAAATATTACAAAACCGATGGTACAGGACTGCCCAAGCAAATGTGGCCCAATCATAAGATTGACGCTTTTCGAATAACTGAAACTTCGAACGGCGAAACCATCTTTTTTGCTCTTCATTTATGGTAACAATTTTTGGAATCTCGATTGGGATAGGTCAAGTCTAGTGGGATCTTGGTCTATTAACTGTTCTAAAAAAAGTTTTGAACTGAGTAAAAAGAAAGTTGAGGTAAAGGAATTTAACCACTTTTATTTGATCTCGCAAATGGATTTTTTCATCAGAAAATACCATATCTGAAGTTAAATTCAGCTATATTTACCGTTTCTAAGTTTTTTAATATACACAAAAATAAAATCATATTTCTCACAAACGAGAATTGGTATTTCTAGCAAAAACAGAAAAGAAAAAAAATCAAGGTTTTCCGATTTTAAGACTATTACGATTTTACGCAGTAATACTAATTTCAATTGACTTATTTTCAAATAGTGTAATATAATTGCAAAACTAGTTATGATGTAATGCTTACTGGTTGATTTTGGTAGCCTAAACTAATAGTGTACAAATGAAGTTAAAAATGTACCACTACCAGTTACGTCGTTTATACGCCACCATGCACTAGCTATGTAAAATACTTTTGCTGCAACATTGTAGCAAGAAAAAGCATTAGATTTTGAGTAAACAATCGATGCATTTTTTTCACATTTTTTTAAAGTGTCACGGTGATGTTAGAATACGCTACTGAAAATGACTTACCTATTTTCAATTGAATTTGCTTCAACGGTTAGAAATGAGGAAATAGATTTTCAAAAACATCGAGTTTTACTCCAAACCTGTAAAAAAGAAATGACAAATAATTCATGGTAACCATACGTGATTTACTCTATTTAAAAATAATACAAAAAATCGTCTGCCATTTTTTTTTCTGTACGTGGAATAAGCTTTTAATCATTGCATCAAATTCAGCATTTGTGACTTAACTGATTTGTTCCAATTTTTAAATAAACGATGAGAATATCACATTGATACAATAATTTAGGTAATTACCTGCATTGTTACTGTTTTAGTTATATTTTTTGTCGGATTCCTTTTTTCTGCTAGTAGCTGCACAAGACATTTGAACTTTTGGCTGAATGCCAATTTAAAACGCCCTGCTAACTTGCTTTGTTCGCTCGTATTTTAAAATTTTGTCTTACTCCCAAATGGCACGACCTTGAGGGTCACAGATCTGGATGAAATTCTGGATTTAGGTCACTTGGCTCTAGATATGAGACCAGATAATGCAGTTTGACTGCATAGGCCCTAGTTTGGCTGCAATGGGAGTCCAAAGTAATTTGAGCAATGTAGGCAAGCCTACATATAGTGAACGATAGATTTGCCATTCAAGAGAAAAATTAAAATAGAGCGTATTTTCCTGAGAATGGATTGATATTCTCATTCAAGGTTTTAGAATTCATACGTTCAGCAATTGCGAAAATGCTTAAAAATTAGAAAACTTTTCAAAAACTATCACAAAATATTGAAGCTCAGAAAATTAGGCTTTAGAGAAAATTGAAAAAGTGTGTTACAGAGTGCAAAGTCTGCTGAAGTAGCCTGAATGCAATGTTGAAACGCTTCTGTAAACCTCAAGAATTCGCTCGAATCCTTGAACTTACTGAAAGTACAAAATATTTTTTTTCGAAGAATAAAGCAAGAAAAAACGAGACAGTATTTTTTTTTATGCTGTCGAACCTGTAGAAAGTACCTGTTGATGTAGTTGTCAGCTTGAAGCTAATGATATAAATGTAGGTGGTACCTTCAAAACTCAGCACAACTCTAAAAGAGGTGACAGAAACTTGGATGAAACACCAGATGACTTGCATGACATGCAAACGTTAATTTATTTAAAATACACCGCCAGCTCAGTTATTCCATCCGAGGACTGCTCTCTTAAGAGGTTTTTCGCCTCCAGCTCATGTGATTCCTATACCGGGCTGATGAGTGCTCAAAAGCACGAAACTGCAGTCCTCGGATGGAATAACTGAGCTGGCGGTGTATTTTAAGTATTTCTGCCTTGGCTCTGGCTTTAAGGCGGTAACTTACTACAAAAAACGTTAATTTGTTCAAGTTTTCAATTGTCTTTTTAAAGTAAGAGGTAAAATTAGCGAAATAATTCAAAAACTTTTACTTAGAGTGTGACCCAATCAGCGTTCGCCCTTGCTGTAACGAATGAAATGCACTATTGTAATGAACAATGTTAATGAAACAACAAGGCAAGTTAAACAAATCAAACTTGCATCGTTTTGACGAAATTTGAAGTCCATGAGCAAAAACTCCTAACATGACGTTCCCCATAACAAAAGAAAAATCCATCTTAGTAGGTGGTGAAGTTAACAGGAATCTTTTGCTAAATATCTGTTGGTAAATATCAGTAATTATATGTAGAAACGAAACACTGGTCAAGCAATTAACACTACACTCAAGTGCTATTACTTGGGACAGTAACCTAACTTAGGACATTCTGCCGAATTTAGTTTTGAGGGCTGGTACACCTGTTGGTACTTTAACAGTAAGAAATAAATGGTATTACGGAGTAGTCCGTTCTCAAAAACAAAGACTACCACTCAGGACAGATTGCATTTCAAAAAGGGGCGATAGGCAGAGGATGGGCGTTTTCCGCTCGCACGTGCTATTCTGTCCTTTTCGACGCTACATTGGAAGAACTGCTGAACACGTTGTTTTGAACATTTTACTTCCGGATTTTCCTCCGGATATTGATGAAATAGAGCAGATCTGACGCATGGGTAAATTGACGCTAGGTCTCAACTAAGTAAACAAACAGTTAATGAATAGTTATCTTATGAGGCTATGTGAGTTGAACTTTGATTCATCAGCTTTATGGGTTATTTTTATGATTTCGAAATTTTCGAAAAAATATGCGATTTTTAAGTATGGAAATGACTTTGGTTACCTACAATAGCTGAGCAGCATTAGTTTGAATTTGTTTCACAATTCATCTCGTCTATGTGCCTGTCTGTGCTTATCTTGGGCAAATTCCTTTAAACCCAACTAATTCAGTTGAACTCATTTATTCATAAATTTGAGAAATTGCAAATTTGCTCCAAAATAGGGACACTGTTCCAAGTTTAGGCTACCAAGGCTTAAAAAGTGTCTGTAAGGAATATTGAGGAAAGAAAGTGTATAATTGTATTAACAAAAACGTATAGATACATTTTTTTAAATTGAGGGCTATTCTGATGGCAATAAATGTGTCATACCGTAACAAGACAGAACAGTTGTCATCGTTAAAAAATAGAATCTATTAATGAGCAAAAGACGTTTTGTGAAATTATTACACAAATTAGTTTTACTAATGAAAATACGTATCAAAGTATAGATGAAACTAATTTATTTGTAGTGAATTTCACGTATTATGAAGGAATGAAAATGAATGTAAAAAGATGTGAAATAAGGAACGTGGAGAGCTGGGGGGGGGGGGGGGAAAGCTGTGTTAATAATTATATGGGTTCACAAACTGCTTTTCTGGATTCAAATATAGAAGGGAAAGCAGAAATATTGCATTCAAAAGAATTAAGCATGCTGGGGAGACATTTAATGTTTTCAGGGGTAAGTGTACATTCTGAAAGTATTGAAAGTTTACAAGATTATATTATTTCCAACTAATAATATCTTTCTCTTTATTGAGTTGTAAAATAAACTTCTTCAAAATGATAGTTGGTGTCCCAAACTATTTTCTATTGCTGAAAACATAAAAGAAAGCTCAAAATAATAAGTGTCCCAAGTTAGGTCCCTAATTTGGGACACTGAACATTTCTTTGTTTTATTTTTAAAGGGACATAGCTACACATCAATAACTTGTCTAGAGGTAAAGTACCTACTAAGGCACATTCTAAAAAATTGAATACTTCGTTCGAATGGAAAACATATGATTAATAGGCTGCAAAAGGTAAAAGTTCAAACAAGTCCCAAGTATATGTACTTGATTGTATCTTATGGAGTTTCGGATTACTCCACTGGAGTTAGTTCGATAGTTGAACTGTTAACCCTATAACTAAAAAGGTAGTTGCTTCGCTCAAATGTAGAGGCAAATTTCATCTGTCATACCTCGACGGGCGATGCTCTAGTAATTAGTAAAATTCTTAAAGTACGAAGCTGAGACTAGTGTGTGTGACTGGTGAGTTTTCAATCGGAATTTGAAAATCACATTTTACATTTTTTTTGGGGGGGGGGGGGGCTAAGTGCATGATCCATAGCCGTTAACGCATGCCATATATAATTCTTGAAATATGGTTTAGTTGCAAGTAAAATGAGCCGTTTCGATTGAATTTACCAATTTTGAAAAAATTTTCTCTTTTTCTCCATTTTAGTCGGTAATTTGCTTTTAACCAGTTTACAGTTCTAATTGTGCTATCCAAAATATTATGAAGTGTGTTACCTATAAGAATTAAAGCATTGAAAATAACTGAACGCGGCAGGTAGAAAAAAATATATTCAGTGTTTTGGCTCTGTTGAAGAGTGCTAATTTTCACATTTGTTAGTTTAATATGGTGCAAACGATATGTCAAGTGTATGTAGAGTGAACCAAACAACTTATAAGCAAATACATTCAATTTGTCAGAACGTCTGTTCCTATAAGTGGTTATTTTATTGAATTTAATCAAACATAGAAAGAAAAAATATATTACTAGAAGATACAGAATCTATAGCACTTAAGATTCAAAAACAATATTAATTTATAAAACACTGCATTAAGAATTATAGATTTTAAAACA
Source organism: Uloborus diversus (assembly GCF_026930045.1). Classification (NCBI taxonomy): domain Eukaryota; kingdom Metazoa; phylum Arthropoda; class Arachnida; order Araneae; family Uloboridae; genus Uloborus; species Uloborus diversus. The sequence continues at coordinate 153,788,481 of NC_072738.1, read as the reverse complement.
GTGCATATAATTTATCAGAAAGGAACACGCTTCATTTTTTCTTCCAAGCACAATTTTTATATTTAATATTTATTTTCGTTTCTTCTTCATTGCTGCACGTTTACGGTGGTGGCTACCTGTAGAAAAAAAAGTTAATCATTGTTATTATCTTTTAATAGCTTAAGCTTATAGTAAATAGTTAAACAAATTCATGAAGCCATTTTTTTTACACATTTTAATTCAACTAATACGGCGTTTTAACACTGGCAGCAACTAGTGCCCCTAGAGGACAGGCTGACTTATCCTACATTTTGGTTCCAAAACAAAATTGGATCCAACCTCGTTTCTAGTATTTATAAATATGTCATAATATCCGCTGGTTGCTATGTCGTAAAATAATTGATGATATGTTGAGTAAAATGTCACTTACGGTAAATTTAGAAAGATAACTCAGTTCACAAATTCCTCAAAAACGTATCATGAAATGTTTACTGTAATAAACCTCATTTTAACACCTTGTTTTTTTTTTTTAGTTTGTATTAATTAAATAGTCTTCATCTACAGAATAAAATAATCAAACATCAATCAGGCAACACATCTAAAGCTTGGACACCAGTTTTCTGCAATGAGGGGCAACTTTGTACAAATACTATTTTTTTCGCCCGACAATTTTTGAATCAAAATTTCGGATAAGTCCCTTTATATAGGAACCTTAGCAGCAACAATAGCAAAACACGTTGTCGTCACTGTTGAGACTGGTTTTATCTGTTGCTACTCATACTCACTATACGCGAATTTTTTCCTGCTCCATCTTGTACCATACCCGACTGAGCAAAAGAGAAGCTATAGGATGAATGTTATTTTTGATTATGGAATAAATGATAGTCAATCAGCTTCTGGCAGCTGGAGAGCATGGGTGGCTGGTGCACCAATAAAAAGGTGGGAGGGATAAATATATGGATTACGTGGCGTGGCCCCTGAAGCTATTTTGTTTTCTAAAATTTGGCTAGATTGACTTTTAATATTACTGATTTAATAGCTTCTGAAAATGGGGAAGATGGCATCAAACATCGAAACAGATGACCACAGCAGACTTTCCTCTTCCATTTCAAAGTTCTGTTCTTATGAAATAAGATGAGAAAAGTTCATTTATTTAGAATTTTTAGTTGTTACTTTCGTGAAATAAATCAATCCACCCTATGAAGAATATTTTTTCAATCAATAATTGATTTTTAACTCTGAAAAGTGAGGGGCAAGGCCCCTTTACTTTTGGGAGTAAGGGAGCAGTTGCCCCCCTCCCTCCTCTTCCCGCACGAGCCACCTCTGCAAGAGAGACTTCGTCGGCACTATGCTAAACTAACGAATGTGAAGATTGGCTCTTTTCAGAAGAGCCAAAACAATATTTTTTTTCCACCTGACGCGTTTAGTAATTTTCAATATTTTAATTTTTATCGATAACTTTAAATGTAAAACTATAGTTCGAAGCAGTTGTTTCCAGAAGGTAGCCCTTTTTGACTTATGCGGCAAACCATCAACTTAAACGGGCTGATGTGTGCATCACATGACTTCCTTTTACTCCAATTTAATGTCATTTCCCCATTATTGGCAATTTTAATGTGATTCAATTGTTTACTCTCTAAATATCATCAACAGTGGCCAAATTGAAACGAAATTAAAAAAAAATTAACTCTAATTTGAATTCCGAAACTTAGAATTCAAATTATGTTTTTCGCAATCACGAGTTGCGACAAAACTCTACTGGCTAGAGTTATTGTTTCTAGAAATGGCTCCCCCGCCCAAGCATGTCCCTCCTCCTGGATGCTTACGTGTATATAGTTGTGTGTGTGTTGGCTTACGTGTGTGCACGTAGGCAGGCGTGTGTATGTGTGTAAAGGCGTGCGCGCGTAGACGACTGTGTATGCGCATGCGTGTGTAGGACGTGGATGCCACCGCCCAGCAAAAGTGGATTCCGGGGGACAGTGCTCTGGACCAGCCGCGCCGCCGCCGGTGGACGGTGGTGCTGCAGCCCTGGTCCAAGCTGAAAAAGGAACCGGAGCATCAAGGACTGTCAAGTGAGAACAATAAGCAATCGTTATTGCTCAAAAAAAAAAAAAGAAAAAGAAAAATCGCCAAATTCTAATTAGTTGTTACAAGAAATGTACAAAACAAAGCACTGAAAGTTCCTAGCTTAAATGTTGACCAGGCATGATTTAGCTCTTTTAAATACTTTTAACATAAAATGATTATCCTAACCTAAATTTTACCTCGTATTTACTCGTGAGATACTTTTTTGTGAACTGTCTAATATGTGTGTGAAGAATTAAGGCTTGCTTACAAGGAACTGTTTAATTGGTGTTAGTAGGATGGATCACTAAAACAGATTGTAAATGAGAGAAGGTTGCATTGGGAAACATCAATATATCTGAGCTAAGCCAACTTAAAAAAACATATCGCAACACTATTTCCTTGTAACTATTCAACCATTAGAACAGCACTTCATTTTGTTTTTAAATTAGTGGTACTCTATTTAATGTTCTTTTTTACCATTAGATCCTTGGTTTTCCTTCAACATTAAATTTTGAAACCATGCTAAAAATGGATAACTTGCAATCGAAGCTAAAACAATTTTAAATTATATTTACTATCTTCAAAATCTTAATTCTAAAACTAACGTAAAACTTTTTTGAATATTTTTAAGGAATTCGTTCCAAACGAAACATAGTAAGATTAGCGGGTGCGTATTTTACCATCGCAATTTCCGTTGTGATGAAGGTCCAAATGTTGTTTCAATAAAAATTCGTATTGACTTTCAGAACCAATAGTCGTACAATAAATGGATTTTTATCCGCAATTCTTTTTGAATTTGTTTATGCTGTTTACCAAGAAAATACTGGTTAAGAAATTTCTCATGTATTCTTCTTCTTGATTCTTCTCTGGCGGTGCATTTTATGTATTTCTGTCTTAGCCCTAGCTTAGGGCGGTAACTTACTACAAAATTATTCTTTTTGTTTTTTAAGGTTATAACCGATTTTTAGGTGTCTACTTTAAATTAAGAGAAAACATACAAGTTTCACGAAACCCTTAAGAGATTTTGAAACCCTTGGATTCTGCGGAACACAATGAGAAATGTTTTATGCTAGAAAAAAAAAACATATCCTCTACTAACACCCGCCCCCTCAAATAATGGATCGTTTCTTCTAGATTGCTGCTATGCAACCTTTCTGTTGTTGTAACCATTGGGAAGAGGTAAAATGGAGGGAGCGAAGACTTTCATTTGTAAAGCCAAGACTCCAAGTCCCGCGATAGATTTTAAAGCTTTGTATTGGATGAAATCAGGTTTCTTTCGCTTGTTTCGCACAAAACGTGCCAACCATTCGTCGTTGTTGAGTCACGTGACCCGGGGTCTTTGGGTCTGCTTTGGCTGAGCCAATGACAGGACTTGCTCACTCCATTTTCATTCCTGCTCTGAGGTTGTAACATGTGTATTGCAGAAGATGTTGGTTGAAATAACAATTCTTAGCTAATTATGTTAAATGTCTTTTGACTTCGAGCGAGGAATTGGAAATAAATGCAGAATACAGTCGACTCCCGCTACAACGCGATTCGACTTACGCGAAACGGCTACAACGCGATTTTTTTCATCAGTAAATTATTTTAGACCTGACGCGAATTCCTCGCCAGAATTTTCAGAAGGGATTCGCGGCTTGAAAATATCGGTTTGTTATTGGCTACTCAAAATATTTTTTGTGTGAAAGGACCTTCATCCCTTTAGCATCACTGGCAGCAGAAATCCCCACACCGTACTAGACTGAACATAGCTTTAGTTGTGTATACAAATAACTACTCCCCGCTTTTACCATATTTTTTTCATTCTAAATGCGAAGTTGATGAACTATAATGATACCTTATAGCAGTGTTCCATCTAAAGTTTGAAGACCGAAAGAAAAAGAGAAAGTTTCTGTCAATTAAAGAAAAGCTAAAGGTTCTCGATGTGCTTGAACAACTAAAATTTGCATTGAAGAGAACACGACAATTAGGTGTGAGTGAACTACTGGATCTACTGCACAGTATTCTACGTACCGTACTAATTTGTTTTATGTTTCTCTTTCCCGATGATCACCGATTTCGTGCAGCGTAACAGTATTTTATGTTGATTAAAGCAGTTTTATTAAAAATACAAATCAAAATTCAGTTCATCATGTGAGAAACGTAATGTATAGTTAAGGAACGGTTTAAAACAGTTTGAAGTGGTGTTAACAAGTGTCTAAAATAATTAGGTAAGTTTAAAAAAAAATACATATACCCATTTCCACAACGCAAAATTTCGACTTACGCGAGGAATCCTGGGCGGTCATTCCAAGATCGTTAGCTTGCGAGATCGAGATTCTCGCTCACGTGATCGGTTGTGACGTAGAAATGTCACAAAATAGTATTCTAATCTACTTGAACTTAGCTTGCGGCTAGGTTCGAGTAGATTGGAATACTACTTTGTGACATTTCTACGTCACAACCGATCACGTGAGCGTGAATCTCGATCTCGCAAGCTGACGAGCTTGGAATGACCGCCCTGGAATGCATCCTTCGCGTAAGTCGGGATTCGACTGTATACACAGGTATTGTCTGTTTTCCTCGAGAAGGCACTTCGTCCCGCATTTCTCGAACGCAAAGACCAATTTTTAAGTGGGGGCGATCAGTAAAAATATCATTGTGATTGTAAATGGGACAACCTTGTCTTAGGACTATATTTTAATGTGCGGAAAAGGTCAGTGTCTTTGACATCACTTGCTTCACTTGGCTGTAGTGAAATTCAATAAACGGATACTATGTGACGAAGGCGGAGTCAAGTGTCTTCTCGTGGAAATCGAACAATGGAAGACTTTGTATCAGTCAAAATGAAATTAGTTAAAAAAATTGTTTATAACAAACCTTTCTTTGAGGTACTTTGTTCACATCCATCCTCAAATTTTGAAATATCTTCGCTTTTCTTTGTACTTGATGTAGAAGCAATCAACTCTTCTTTTTTCTTTAAGACTTCTTCCTTTTCACTAATAACTGCTGTTTCTTTAAACAGAGTAATACGGAATATTTCTTGTTTCTCATAAAATTCATTTTCTTCGGTCAATTGTTTGATACGAAATTTGTGCTTTTCCTCATCTTGTTCCAAAAGAAATCTTTCTTTTTCCTTCTTTCGTATCTCAAGCAATTCTTCTTTTAGCTCCTTTTTTAGCACAAAAAATTGCTTTTCTACGTTTCTTTTTTGCAGAAAAAACTCATCTTCTTTGTTCATTTCCTTCATAAGAAGTTCCTTTTCTTCGTTCTTTTGTTTCAAAAGAAATTCATTTTCTGCCTTCTTTAGTGACAAAAGAATTTGCTTTTCTGCGTTCTTTAGCTTCATAAGATCTTCCTTTTCCTCGTTCTTCTGTTTCAAAAGAAGTTCCTTTTCTTCGTTCTTTTGTTTCAAAAGAAATTCATTTTCTGCCTTCTTTAGTGACAAAAGAATTTGCTTTTCTGCGTTCTTTAGCTTCATAAGATCTTCCTTTTCCTCGTTCTTCTGTTTCAAAAGAAGTTCCTTTTCTTCGTTCTTTTGTTTAAAAATAAATTCATTTTCTGCCATCTTTAGTGACAAAAGAATTTGCTTTTCTGCGTTCTTTAGCTTCATAAGATCTTCCTTTTCCTCGTTCTTCTGTTTCAAAAGAAATTCCTTTTCTTTGTTCTTTCGTTTCATAAGAAATTGATTTTTTTCCTTATCTTGTTTCTCAAGAAATTCCTTCCTTTCTTTACCTAAAAAGGGGAAAAAAGTTATTTCAGAAAATTCTACCAAAGCCGAAATTCAATAAACTTAATTACTAAGACAGCGGTTCCCAACCTTTTTAGTTGTGCGGCCCAACAGTTTTGTAGAAAACACCATTGAGGCCCACTAACTACTAGATATTGCTTGTACAGCCGAAATTTACATCCGGAGGGAATGGGTGGGGGAGGGGGTAGTTCCATGAGATTTTTGAAACTGTTTTTCTTCTGACAATATTGATATCTGAATTGAAACTGGAAACTGTTTTAGTGTCACATAACTCGCAGCATTCAATGCATTTCTATATTACCTTTTTACAAAAACTGCATCTCATTCAAATAAGCAGGTTGTCTAAAAACCCTTCAAGTGTATCAACTCACTTGTTAGTCACGCCAGTTCAGCAAAGGAGGTGCATTTTTAACTTAAAGCTAATACTAGTTTCTTCGGCAATTTTCTCTAATAGAATGCATGATTCATTTGATTTCACCTTCAACTATATTGAAAAGTTCCGAAGAAACACGAAAAGTCTTAAATCTTAAAGTTCTTTATTGGCAATGAACCAGGGAGAGTTTTTGGGTGACGGTACATCAAATGAGTGAATTTTCGCAAAAAAAAACTGGAAATTAGACCCTAAGACTTATCTTGGTTCAGATTCTCGACCAGTGTTCATGGCCCAGTAACACGCTGTTTGCGGCCCACTTGTGGGCCGCGGCCCATGGGTTGGGAACCGCTGTACTAAGACACTAAATATATAGGGTAACCGCACCAGTATCGAACAAGAGTCTAGTAACAGACAGTCGTAAAATTAGATTTAAATAATAAGCATTTTAGGCAGGTAAAATTGATGTTGCTGCGACGGCGCAACCATTTAGTGTTGTCAGAATGAATCTTATGAGCTATTTGGCTAGGCTGCCGTGCTAAGCACAGATGTGGTATCTGCAGTAGAGCTCAAAATGAGAAATTGACGATTAAAGTTTTACAACTCGTTTCTTTGATTTATAACTTAATTAAATGCTCAACTTGCGGTAGTTGTTTCGTAAATAACTTATCTAAAGACCGTGAGAGAGTATTTTTTGTAAAAATCGTAATTTAAAACTAATAAATGTAGTTACGACAAATTTTCTTTTCAAAACCTTTTCATATACTAAGCCATTTTCACCGTAAGTGACAATTACTAGGCATTTTTAGGGGTATCTGCACAGATACGACAAAAATAGCTTAGTAAAACGTGTTCAAAGTATCATTAAATAATACTAAAAACATCTGCTTTCTGTGGACTTAGCTGTTTCGCTTTATTTTGTTAATACAAATCTAACAGAATCTGCCTTCTGAAAGATACCATTTTCAAAACTATAGACACTCTAATCCATAACAATTTTCTGTTTTTTATATTCAAAGAATGTGTTTTTTATAATGTTTTATTTTCTAGATTCATTTGTACCGAACATGAAGATAATTTTGACAGCAGACGATACTTAAATAAAAATATTACCGGCCGTAGAATGAAATGCGGTTTGTTTGCCTGAAAGAATTAGATATGAATATTTTACATGCATTTCATTTTTAGAATTGCATTTTAAATAAACATTTAAATAGAAAAAGATGAATATTTACTTTCACAATTATGCAAAGTTGTATTAGTTTTTATTATCAACATGTATCAACTATTCAACGGTAAACTAATTTTAATATTCTGTGTTACAATAAACTGCTACATTACTAAATATGCTGCTTTACTAAGGTATAAAAGTCGTATCTACAAAAAATACTAAGGAAAAAAGTCTAACTGCGCAGATACCACTTTAAAGGCTTAGTATTTGTCACTTACGTTCAAATGCCTTAGCAAACTACACAAACTGTGCAGTTACGACATTTTTCTTAAAGCTTTTTTTAATATTTCGCGTTCACAAATCGCCAAAAAACTTGACATTTAGGTAAATTAAATTACTAACGATCACCTGGTGACAATAACTCAATTTTGATAAAATGTGCAGATACCACATCTGTGCTTAGCACGGCAGTAGGATATATTTTATAACTGGAGAGGCCGACGCATCCGCCATTTTGGAGCAAGCGTACAACAGGGAAAGCTAGCTTTATTGGCAATCATTCGCCAAATAAGGAACGAGAGAGTCGGAGAGCGAAGGTGAACATTGGCGAAATTTTGGATCCAGTTGGCGTCGTTTCCAGGCTGCCAGTCGCTTCGCGGGCTATTATTTATCCATATATTTTTTCTTTCTGCAACTGCTGGAAATCTGAAGAGCTGAAATCCTTTTTTGGAGCTGTTTACACAATTAACAGCCGAACAACTACCCATTTGCCTCAATTTCACACATCCTAAAGAAAGGCAAACATCAGCAGCAATGCTATCGCTACGAAGCACTGGATCAAGTTTGCTCCAAAATGGCGGATGCGTCGACTTCTCCACTATGGGGGCCTTAGTAGAAGGTTATGAACAGCCACCACGAGGTTTTCCGGTGTTCCATGTTCATTTGAATTTAATAATGCTTTAGATCTTAAAATGAAGAACTTTGCACATTTTGAAGAGAAAAAGGGAATGCTGTCCATTACTTAACCTTTCCTCATTCTATCTGTTACTGGGGATCATAAGAATTGTCGATGTCTGTAACTACATCACATCACACCCGAGGGTTCCCTGTTCCTATCACAGTAGTGACTTGCCCAGATTAGGGACCCTCGAGAAGTTGCAACCTTTTTTATTTAATTCCAAAGTAACAGAATCAAGAATTTAGAAAACAGTAACAGAATACGGAATACAAATAACGTAATACAGAATACAAATAACAGAATACAGAATTTTGAACATTTTAAAATTTTAACATAAAATATAAAATACAATATATATAACATAAATAACAAGTGGTCAATTCATTATGAAATGAATACTAGGAAAAAGGGCCTACATGGTGCTTTCGAATAGAAATCCTTCTGAAGACAATGTCTGTAACTACAGCAAAACTTTGGATGAGATGTAGTTGCATGAGAGAAAAATAGTTTTATAAGTCTAAATACGTTAAAAGATTCAGAAAACTGAGTTGACCCGAGAGCGATGTCTTACGCATGTCTGTTACTGGAGCCGTTACCCTACTGTATACTGATATAAAAAAAATATTTGATTGACTCTTTCATAAAATTGTATTAATTAATAATTTTCCAGTGATGTGTACAGTTATACAAACATGTTTCTGTGGGAGACAAACATTCGATTAACAAATAGTTCAAAATTATGGGCGGTGTTAATGGTACATTTTCGCCTATGAGTTGAGAAACATTGTTATGATTCAGTTGATGTCCAAACTTATTGAAAAGCGTATGACATTTAAGTAGCGTTTCCAGGGACACATTTTCCGTCGTTTTTTTTTTTTTTTTTCAATCGGATCGTTTTTTACTTCCTTTTACATAGTAAAGGAAGTATTGTATTAGAGAAAAAAAATTTACTCAAGTATTGGCCTAAATTTTCACTTTGCTCACCCCTGAATAAATGTAAAGTTTCTTCTTCTGCCCGAGCGAACGTGCATATGTATCTAAGAACGTATGGAATCCAGAAATATATATTTTGACGGTCCCCGAGTTAATTACTTCGCGTTTTCTAATGACGTTCGTATGTACGTATGTAGTTATGTATGTATTTTGCATAACTCAAAAATGGTATGGTGTAGAAAGTTGAAATTTGGTACGTAGCCTCCTAGTGAGGTCTAGTAGTGCACCTGCCCTTTAGGTTGCATTCGAAAAAAGGGTTTTTCAC